>NW_008615847.1:0-1469 GCF_000691845.1 Merops nubicus | reverse complement strand
CTGCCAGGAATGCAAAGCTGCATAGTTGTTCTAATTTATCAGAGAATACGATAAGTGGAGAATAAAGGAATTGGTATTAAAAGAGGGGAGAAGGCAAGAGAAAATTTAATTTCTTGCTTACATAATTATGGAAGGGAAGTAGGAAGGGAGGGAGGAAGGGAAAGGAGGATGGAAGGAGGGAGGAAGACAGGAAGGAAGGAAGGAAGACAGGCAGGCAGGAAGGTGGGAAGGAAGGAAGGAGGGAACAAGAGAGAGTGGCAAGAAATAAATAAGGAGGATGAAAAGGAAATGGACTTGAAATTCCAGCGCCAAACTCTAAGCATTTTTAAGACTCAAGGGATTATTTTCCTGTTGGCACCCCTTCAGCTTTCTGTTTAGTAAGACCTACAGTCTCCTTTGGCAAAGAGATTTCTTGGAGAGTTTCTGAAGGGCTGTCAGTAGCATCGGTATTTCTTTTAGTTGTCTGGATAAGTCTTACAAAGCATCTGTGAATCGTGAATCAGGATTTAAAATGTTCTATTCTCTGATTGGTGTGCACAATCAGAAATACTGATCTTTATCTTTTTAGAGGGCTTCTTGTGCACAAGAGAAGCCAAGCTTTTCCTTTGTTTTATGGTTTTAAGTAGAAAATATATTCAGGAAAACATAATTCTATGTCTATATATTACGTTCATGTTAAAGTCACCCTTGGGATTTAAAATCTTTATCCTTTTTGTATTATGGTCAAGATGTTCAATCATAACAATGTATTAATGTAGGATTGTTGGTTTTTTTCAAATCTTTGTTCATCCTTCTCTGGGATAAGCAACTAAGTGTTGAAAACAGTCAGAAAGAACGGAAAAAAAAATAGAAAAAACCCAGAAAGGAACAGACAAAAAAAAAAAAAAAAAGACAAAAAAACAACTGGGGCAGGAGTGGGGATGGAAAAGTGATCATGCCTTTGTTTACAGTTTATTCAGCACAGTCAGGTTAGGTTCCTCTGAGGTGAATGTGTACTCTTGGTAGGTAGATGGCCTCCTGAATTCCCATCACACTTCTTACTGCTGGCAACAGGCCGTTACCGCTTCGGTGCAAACAAATCAACGTTTCCAACGGCCTGGCCAAGGGCTTTGACTTCCCCACCTGAGCTTAGGCTGGTTTGGTGGCTGATGGGCCTTTTCCCCTGCCTGCCACTTTTCACTGCCGTCTCTCCAAAGCAGGACCTTCAGCTCCATTTCCTTCCCTGTCCAGCTCCACCTTCAACGGGGGAATTTTCACTCTCCTAGCTTTTTACAACCCCTGTGCTGATATTGTGGCCTTATGAAAGTCGTCTCTAGGGTTTGACTTGCTCTCAAATGGATCCTGGAACTTAAGACCCTTTGCCCCTGATACATTTCCCTGATTTTGCAGAGATGAGAAAGAAAGGAACAGAAAAAAAAAAAAAAAATGAACAGGTGAGAAAAAAATCATCTAATCCAAGCCCCCTGCCA
>NW_008615846.1:1522-1731 GCF_000691845.1 Merops nubicus | reverse complement strand
GGCGTCTCTGTGGGTTCTGTGAAAAGCCTCCGGAGCCGGCCGGAGACGTGACCGGGCTGTTGAGCAGGCCCTCTCTTGTAAGTGACTTAGAAAAAGCCTAGAGCTGCGAAACTTTGAGAAACTTGGGCGAGTTCCTTCCTCACTGTTGGGCGAGGAGAGACTGAAGCCGCTCGCCACGACCCTCTCCGAGTGAGAGCAGGCGCGGCAGG
>NW_008615846.1:715-1491 GCF_000691845.1 Merops nubicus | reverse complement strand
CGCGGCAGCCGCTGCACCGCCGCCTGTCCTCGCTGTGGGGGGAGATACTGCAGCCTGAGAAATCCCGTCGGATCTGGTTCAAAATGGGCTGATTCACAGTCAAGGCGCTGAGAAAACGCCTTTCCCCTCGGAAAACGCGCGCAGAGGCGCTCCAGAAACCGAGCTGCTCCTGCTGTTTACGTCCGTCTTGGCGAGGCGGGTTGTACAGAGCTACTCCCGGGGACAGAACAAATACCTGCTAAGAACCGAAGGCGCCACAAGTTGTTCCACAGATGAATTGATCCAATAATCGCTAGGGCCATAACACCCTTATTTGTGCTAAAGCATGTGACACAATCCTCAAAATGTGGTAGCTCCAAGTTACCACCTCTTTATTACTTATACAAGCTAATAGGTGAAGTGACTTTTACCTTCTTTACTTGAAGGAGGCACAAAGAAGCAGACAGGTAATTCCCACGCTGCTAATTTTTATGATGTGATGGGTAGGGAAGGGAGAGGTTGAAGTAAAAATTGGGAAAACCGATTATGAAATCTCGGAGTTTAGGTAGTAGAGACCAGCTCAGATATCATATTGGTTTTTTTTGGTTTTTTTTTTTTTTTTTTTTCCTTAAACTGCGGTTGCAAATTTTTTAAAAAATCTGGCACCTTATCTGCCCGTGTGTGAACCGATTTGTTCTGTCCGAAAGGATGATTCGATAGTAGGCACTTTTTTTTTTTTTTTTTCTGTCACTAATTTGAAATCTAACCTTCATGTTAACATTTTAGATCAAGTGTTT
>NW_008615846.1:371-681 GCF_000691845.1 Merops nubicus | reverse complement strand
CGTCATTTCAGGGTGCGGAGGGAGGGAAGTGGTAGCTGGCTCTCCCACTCCCGGGCTCTGCGATGCCGGGGAGGTTGCCACTCAGTTCCGAGAGCAGCCGAGCGCCGATTTTTTTGCCGTCTGCCGCGATAAAGTTGCGGTAGCATTACAGTTCCTCTCCGTGAGACTTGCCAGACTTAAGGCTAAAAAACGTGTCTCATACACAAACCGCTCGGAATATTTACAGGTAATTGTGACTGTCAAATACTCCGGCGCGCTGACGAAGCGCAGGGATCTCGGAGCGTTTCGTCTTTGGGAGGGCGGGAGGCTG
>NW_008615846.1:0-226 GCF_000691845.1 Merops nubicus | reverse complement strand
GTAAGCGAGAGCTGCCGTCCCCGCCGGGGATAAACTCTCGGATGCTCATTCGGTTGGAGTGATTCCGTGACGGGGAGCAGACGAGCAGTGCGCCTGGTCTGGTTCTGTAAAGGGATTTCAAACAGCGGGTACCGCTAACCCGTCCCTTTACAAACCTGACATTTGTCATGGGAGAGCGCCGGCTGCGCTTAGGCCGGCGGCCCCTCGCAGAGGGGGGAGCGGGGTT
>NW_008615845.1:23481-23726 GCF_000691845.1 Merops nubicus | reverse complement strand
GTGCTTCTGGGGCCTCCTCCGACTCCACAGTCAACGGCACGGCTTCTGCCTGGGCTACATCTGCTAGGCCTTCTGCAGCAGTTACTGTGTCACTGCCCCCGTCCGTGTCACTGGTCAGGTCAGTGCTGGCAGCCACGGGGCTCTCGCTGGGTGCTACGCTACTGGGCTCCTCGCACGCCTCCGCCTCTTCTGCTGGAGAAGGGTCTGAGGCGTCCGTGCAGGGGGGGGGGGGGGGTGCAGGGGGC
>NW_008615845.1:0-23376 GCF_000691845.1 Merops nubicus | reverse complement strand
GGAGCGGCCGGCGTCGGCGACGGAGCCAGAGGGAGTTCTGGGGGGGGTTCCACTGAGGTGGCCTCGGTCGTCTGGCCAGCTTGATCTTTTTTCTCCACAGTAGGTTCTGGTCTGAGGACTGGTGAAGGTGGTTTTAATACTGGATCTGGTTTTGGCTTCTCTTCTGGGAAAGGAGAGGGGAAAGAAAAGACAGTGTTACCAACAGCAAGTCAGCTCCATCCTCCCTCGCTGTACCTAAGCCCCCTTGGTTGCCCTTGCCTGTGTTCTGCTCACTATCCCAGAAGCTCCAAGGAGGACACCAGAGGCACCTGAAGCTAACCTTGCATCTAAAGGGGAAGTCCAGGCAGCCTGCACCTGGCAAATCTGAAAAGGTAACCACTGCTTCTATTTTTCTCAACTGGCTCTGAAGTAACTGGCCACCCTTTAGAGAAAAGGTTTGTATGCATCTTACAAGACGTGCACTTTTTGCAGAAACTGCTGCTGAAAATAAAGTTTTTCTTTACAGAAGACAAAAACACACTTGGATATGCCTCAAAGGAGCTTCGGGTTTGAACACCAAGACCTGGGCAAACTCATGTTCCAAAATGCAGGCATAGAGAAACACTGGTAGAGCACCAGGAACCTCCAGGTCCCTCTGCTCCTGTTCCCCCCATCTGAAGAATATGGAAGCTGCTCCATGACCAACAATGGGCTGTTCTATGGATGCCACAGGTTACACCATTACCAACATGTGAGATGCATCTGGTTGTTTTTCCACTTGTTACTTCTCAACTCCATCAGCACATCAGACTAAAGGAGACAATCCCCTTTTCTTTATTCTAGACTTCAGCAGACATCTTCTCCCAGAGAAAGGAAAACCAAGAAGGGGTTTAAGCACAGTTGCCACCAAAAAACAGCATGCTCGTATCAAGCAGGGTGGGAAAAACACAGCAAAATATGCACATGTATCAAATTGACCCCCAAATATTGTAGGCAGACAAGTCCCTCTACTTATCCTGTGAGTAGCAACAGACTTTGCACCACCACCCCTGCCACGACCACAGCACAGCTCCTAAAGGTCTGCTGCAACTCCATTTCACACACTTACTCCCACGTCTTTTGAACAAGGTACAAGCCAAGAACTTTTGGGATCCTTTAAGATCTTCTAAGAGCCTCAAGGCTCTACAGGATCTCTGCTACAACCTCTCCCACCTCCAATTTGATGATAAGATGTAGACTGCAAGATCTTGCTTAGGAAAGTGTCTCTGTGCTACAACTCTGCAAGATGGATGAGAAAGGTGTGACTCAAAGTCAAGGTACAGATGGCAGGGACTCAACAGCCCAGCTCCTGATTGCTGTTATGAGGTCAGCTTTACCCACCCTTGGGGAGGGAGCTGGGCTCTGCTCCATCAATGCAAAATGCCTTCTGAGCACTGAAAGGACAGGGAACTCCTTTGGGACACTGCCACGACAGCAAAAAGCAATTCTGGAAGAGCTGGTGACACGAACCTCCCTGCTCAGATTAGGAAGTCAAAGGCTACAACCAACCCAAACCCATCAAAATTCAAGGAGAGCTGAAGAGGTGTGGCTTTGCTTGCTCTTTTCCAGCTCTGTTGGCTTTCCATTTGAGGCTTGTTCAACCGAAAGGCTGAAGGAAAAGGAGTTTTTGAAGAACTCATCCAAAACTGCTTGAAGCATCAAGTCTCATCTTCAGGAGTAGCTGGAGCAATGAAGAACTTTGCTTCCAGCTGCCGCCAGCCCCAGCAGCGTTACAGTGAGGACCACAGCCAAAGCAGTAGTTTATCAACTTAATGAGGCACACAGGGAGATGGCTTTGGAGGAGGATGACAAGTGAGGAAAAAAGATGGGACAAAGTATCCCAACAGCTGATTTTGATTCTGAAGGCTCCATGGAAGGAGAAAAGGACCTGGGAACTGGTTTAGAAAAGAAAAGTCGTCACCTCCAATATCTGGAACATCTTTTGCAGGCAACTCATGGAGCATTCCTGACATTTACAGCTCGCTATAAACAACTGCCTGGATATTCTCTCCCTTGAGTCAAAGGAGGTTGCTTCAAAAAAAAAAAAGAAATCAACAAGCATTTGAAGTGTCTAGAAAAACATTCCGAGAGATAAAGAACGCAGCCAAAATATACAACAGCATTTTAAACCCAGGGGTTGAAGACACTTCTTCAAACTACACCTTATTTGGCCAATCTGTTCAGACACCGATAGAGGCTGTGTGTGCAAAATTCTAGGAGAAAACTCAATTGAGGAGGGGGAACTTCAGAAGAATCACGAGCAGATTTGGATAACATGCAGTAAATCTTAACTTGAACAACCATCGTGGAGAACAAATCTCAAAGTCCTGGCAAAGGAATATTCTTCCCTGCCAATTATTACACAGTCCTGTGAAACAATGTAGAGTTGGGAAGGGACAACAAAAATCAACACAATTCATCCAAACTGCATCAGATCCCTTTTTTTTCCCTCAAAACTCCAAGATCATTCCTTACATTATATTTAGAAAGCATTTACTGGCAGTGTGAGGCTGCTCAGGAGCAAAGCTGGCTCCACCAATACATTTTTTTGAAAATCTGGAGATAGATACAAATCTTGCAAAATTCCTCTTAATTAGAAGAACTTCCACAGACTCAGCAGGACAGATTCTTGCTCTCTCCTCCATGCAAAGACATCAAAGCCAGAGAGGGAGCTGGCTTGCTGGGTGGTCATGGTGGCAAACATTGCCCCGAGCAGTGGATGAGGAAGATTTTACTGGATACGGGAATTTGTTTCTGCTTTGTGGTGCTTATCTGAAAATAATCGCTGGGCTTGCTGCCAGTTTTCCATCTTTTGTCTGGATTCAAAGATTCACAAGGTGGGGTGGACGCCGGCTCCACGGGCAGCTCTGGGAACACACGTTACTGAGTCATCGTGGCAGTGGAGGGGCTGAAAGTTTTCCAGACTTCAGGATCTGACATGAATCTGTTTTCCGTAAATTGTGTTGTGCATTCTCCACGTCTGACACATCACAGGATTTGGGAAGAGGTTTAAAATTAATAAAAAAACCAACACAGTAATACTCCAAATGTCCCCCTGAACCTGTGCGAGGTGAGGAAATGTGGTTTAATGGTCATGGTAGATGTTGGGTGATGGTTGGATTTGATCTTAGAGACCTTTTCCGACGTCGGTGATTATGACAGCTCTGATTTCATGCCCAATTATACCCCGTTAGAGCTCCTGCCCCAGGCTGGCCTGCAGCCAGCTTCCTGCACGCTCTGCCACCAGCCTGCCCTGGACCCTCCAGCAATCTCCTCTCCTGCTGCACCCTGGCTGATCTATATGCCCCAGGGGCACCTATAGGAACCACAGCCAACTGCCTGTCCCCAAATAATGCCCCTTGACAAGGTATTACAGTCACAATTCCTTTACCTCCACATGAAGCCTGAAAAACCAGGAGCTGCTTTAAAAGCAGCGAACGCCAAACGCTTGTCTTTGAAGGAAGAAAGAAGGATGTTAAACATGACACTATCCCAAATTCAGCCTCGCTGGTGATTTCAGTATAAAAATCCCAGGGATTGCAGGTGCTGGCAGGGAGGAACAGCAGAGGCTGGGGCTGCTGGCACAGCACGTGCTCCACTCCCAACCCAGCGAGGGGGCCAAAGGCTGCAGGTGGTTATAAAGGACTGCAAAAGGATCACTGAATGCTGCAAAAGGAGGACAGCTTTCCACCCAGCTTTGATGCAAAGGAGCACACCAAGTGAAGGGCACAAGGGAGACTCTGATCTGTGGGATGAGCCCCATGGAGGGGTCTTAAGGGAAGCAATAATATTAGTTTTAATTAACGCTTAAGAAAGCACAACCCTATCTACGACTATTTTTAATTTGGAACAAAAAAACCCTCGACACCAAGCACGGAGTGAAAAATGATTTTGATCCCTTGGCATGTGTTGCTGGAAATTTGTGCCCTTCCCAAGTCACCAGCTTGGTTTAAATAAATAATATTAATGGTGTCAAAACTTCCTTCACCCTTAACTCGCTCTGTGCTGTGACTGCCACCGCTGCTGCTCTCCCCCAGCCCGAGGCCACAGTCGACCACTAATGGTGTTAGCTCAGGGCTTGCTCTTTCTCTCCAACACTTACATAAACGTGCTCTTTAGCAATTTTTGGACTGGAACAAATGTTTGAATCTTTCTGGGATGGAAGAGAGACAAACACAGGAAAGCTCATCAGTGTTAAATCCCAGTTCGAGCCCTGATTTCTATTTAAACCAGCACAGTCAGACCTATGTAACTAAGAACCACTTACTTCCAGTTTACTTACAGTTGCCTGTGAAGGGATTAAGTTAAAGAGAGATGGATGAGAGACAAGACTCACTTGTCTGGGGAATACAAGTTTTCACACCCAGGGTTGAGGTAGGTGCTCGATTTTATGGTTCAGCATCATCAGTTGTCCAAGTCCCAGTGGCACCACACACCTCATGTGCTCAGAGCGTGCCCCAGCAATGAGCAGGAGCTGGGCACGTTGGCAGAGGGGGGACAGGGACAGGGACCAGGCAGAGTGGCTGTGCTGGAGCTGAGCAGCAACAAGCCCATGAGCAGCCAGCACCGTCACAGTCGGTTTGATACACGTTAAACCTACCCACAACTTCTCCAGGCAACAGACACCTGGGTTTAGCACAAAGAACCAGACAAAGCCATAGTCCTGCTTCCAGTGGGGGTGAGCCCAGGTGATCTCCAAAAGATCCCTTTTCAACCATTTCTAGACAGCAGTGTCTTCAGGGAATAACCAGGGAGCAAAGACCAGTGTCAGGACTATTCCAAGACCCATCCCATTACAGTGCACACGTTATTAACAACAGCTCTTTAATGACTTTTAGGTGACTGGAAAATTCGAGTGTGGGAAGAGACTTGGCACACTCCATCTCCCCTCCTGGGACATCTTTTCTTTGAATGGCTTGGAAAAAATCTCCCTTCAAATATTCTTAGATACAAGAAGACAACATGATCACCTCGAGGAACTTCTTCCATCTGTGCCATTTTTGCTAAAGTCACCAAAATTTGCTATGCTCTTTGTGAGACACTTTTCAGACTAATGAGGGAATTTCTCCCAATTAATATTGCCCATGTCTTGCAGGGCACACAAGCAGCTCTGGAGGAGCCATACGATGCTCTGGTTATGTGCCATTGCTACGGCTAACTGTCCAAATGATATAAAGTGTTACACTGAGACCACATTTCTTTCTGAAGGACAGCATCTGGGTAAGAGAAGTTTCGCACTTCTAGGTGCTCTGAAACAACCTTTAGGACATTAAAGCCTGAATGTCATTATTTTAAAGCATTTTCACGTTGGCAAATTTCAATTAATTCCCTTAGCAACGCATTGTTAAAATGTTCCACTGGAGGGAAAGAAGTCCCTCCCCTCCTATTGCTGCTGCCTGCTTGTTTCCATGCCAAAAATACTGAAACTAAAACAAGAAAGGAGAGGAAAAAAAAGACTAAAAATAATCAGGAAGAAGATATTCATCAACAAACCTTGCTTGGGGTTGCTGGTCGCAGTGACAGGGGTGCTGGCAGCGAGGTGGGTGTTCTCCACAGTCCCATAGACCACAGGGCTGTGCTCAGGGACCTGGCTGGACAGCTGCTGGGATTTCAAGTACAGAAAAGGGTGGTGATGAGCATATGAACAGAAAAACTAGCAGCACGAGCAAGTGGGGAGATGAGAGTAGGGTGGGGTAGAGAAGACAAATCAAAGGTTGGGAAAATAGAGAGAAAAGATACACAGATTGATTGAAAAAAGTCAAAAAGGACATAGAGGGTGGGAGGAAAAGGGGCAGGAGAAGGGGAAAGAGCCAATTACTGTTGACAGCAAGACAGGGACAGCACAGCACAGTTATGAACACACTTCATTCTCCAAGTCCTTTCTCCAAGAGCAGCAGAAATGCTTCTCTGTAGTTTGCAAAATGTCAAACAAACCCCAAAAGTCTCCTGGACCTCCCTGTAATTTCAGTTTCTTTTCTCCACTGATCAGTTATTTCAAACCTCTTTAATATTTTTATATATATTTAATGTTTCTAGATTTATTTATAGCTAGACATAATCCAGACTGGTTATACCTGTGTGGTCCTATGAAAAAAACATCCAATGCCTTCTACAAACAGACTTACGGATGGTACCTGCTGGGTACGATGAGAATAAACCCCACTGTGCATCAGTCTAAAGGGGAGCAGGAGGAGCTGGTTCCCCATCAACACGGAGTGAGCCTGAGATTTGCTAGATATAAAACCAAAACTGCAAGAGCAGCCAAGTCACAAGGCTGAAAAAGCCACAGCCTGTGGCAGAGACCACAGACTTTAATTACGTCCCCATCGCTAATGGGATAAACACTTTGCTTGTGTTCATGAAGGTTCAATAAAGACCCCCCCCCAAAAAAAATCCCTTGGATTTTATCTCAGAGTTTAAGGAGGACCTTGTGTAAGCCTAAATAACCACACCAGGCTTACAGGTAAAGCACTAGTGAACGTTAAGAGTGAACACAAATGGGGTAACTCAGCTGCTCAACATTGCAGAACTCCCTTAAACACACACCAAGGCAGAACATGGGGCTAAATTTAAGCTCAGTACTCTGAAGAGGAAAGCCACCCAGCTCTGTGCAGGTGGCTGCTCTTACCTACCCATGCTGACCTTGCAGAAGGTCTACAGGAAAAGGGATTTTTAAACAACCAAAATAAAGCAGAGTGCCCAAGACATGGGTGTCTAATTCCTTCTTTTACAGGCCATCAGAAATCCATGCAAAAGTTATCTCCCTCAAAAAAGAATCTCTCTGACAACCTGCTTCTCTCCCAGGAACTCTTTTTTTTTCCCCTCCCATTTTCAGCTTTTTCAGCTGTTGCATCTGAACAGCACAGAATAAAGACTGAATTATCCTCCAATATCCTGTTTTTCACCATTTCAGGTAACAGAAAGGTTAAGGACAGCTGTGAAAAAGTGCATCTGGAAAAGTCAAAACAACACTCTTAAGTAAGTGGGGTGAAGAGTTGAAATTTTATTTGGGATTGCTCCTCTTCCAGGAATAAGCCCAATAAGTTCAACTGGACTATGGAAGGAGAATCACATCCCTGTGAACAGCCAGAGCTGAAGGAAGCCAAAGAAAACCCTGTTTTACAAAAAAAGCAGGTTTTGATGCTTTCCACTCACCCTCAGCAGAATGTTAAGTGTCATTTTATGAAAAATTTATGGCCGAAAGCAGTGGGGGAAAAGGAGAAAGTGGCAAGAATCACAGGAACCAAACGAGACTGGTGGACAAGAAACCTGGAAGCCTAGAAACTCCCTGGGTCAGGAAACACGTTTTCTTAAGAGAGCTGGAAAACATTAATTTTTGTGGGAATGATATTGCAAAGCAATATAAATAGTACTTAAATACTGACCTTACAAGCTCCCAGCTTTAAAACAGAGCATTTAGAGATTTTCTAGGAAATAACCTCACTCAGAATTGCTCTGGTGGTTTATGATGCTGCAAGAATTGCTCTGTATTGTTCTATCCTACCGTGGTTTTCTTTTGAGTTAGCTAAAAAAAAAAAATAATCCAAATCTAAAGGAAAAAAATGGAACATTTTGAAACCTATTATTACTATAAAATGGCTTCTTTATCAAATGTAGCATTTGGGACAGGGACTGCTCTACAGCAGTGGTTTCTCCAGGTGCTTCTGGAGCAAGTTTCTCCCTCTGTGCTTGTGTCATTTCAGTAACGAGATTGCAGAATGAAATACTGGGCATCAAAATAAAAGAAGTGTTACCAGAATTCAGCATACTTCTGAAATACCATTGGACTGGGAGTCATTTTGATTAGATTTCAATGGGCAGGAACTTTCCTGGGAAGCTCACATGGACTGCTCACAGCTTTCATCAGCTGGGGAAAGGGAATACGAAAAGCCCCAGTGTGTTTCAAGCCAAGTTATTGCTGAATATTTAAATGTTATTGATTTTTAGACTGTTCAAAATTAAAACATCCACCATTACTGGAATTAAGCCACTGACCACAGTTATTAAGGCACCATCTAATTTCACCCACTTGCTCCAAAGAAATTAATTAGAGGTGCTGTTGGGACAATAACTTTGGATTTCTTGGCTTAAGTGGGCTGAAATTTCCAGTTATGTTACACTAATGAACTTTTTCTAGTGAGCACTATTGCAGAGCTCTTCTGTGATTAACAAAAGTGGTTCCAAGTACCTCATCAAACTGAAGGCTGGATATTAAACAATGAAGTATTTGCATACCTTACTGAAAGGAGATGATTGGACCTCACTGCTGTGCTCTGCATACAAATTACAGCTGATAAAAATTCATGTTTATTAACCTCCGCTTGAAAAACGTTTATTTTGTCCTGTTTGACTTAATTGAAGCATCTTAAAATAGATTTCAGAGCTGGGAATTGCTGGGATTAGCTGCAGCATGGCATAAAGACAATGGGAAACCCTGGCTGTTTTCAGCTCTTCCCCACTTCTAAGGGGGAAAGTCATTTAGTGGGAAGTAATGGGAAGATCTCACCGGTGTTCAAACATTTGACAGCACTAGGATCTTCTCCTGTGGAAAATGCTTGGAAAGAAGTTAGATGGATTCTAGAGGTAACCAGATCTCTTTTCTCTCCCCCTCCAGCTGCAGACACAGATCACGAGGCTGCTCCCTGGCAGGAAAACAGCTTTTTCCAGTCGAGCGTTGCAGACCTTGTTCAAACCCGGGGCTAGCTGGGAACTGCTCGAGCACGGTGCCTGCCCACGAGGGACAGCAGGAGGGGAAAGCAGGTGACCCAGAGCACGTGGAGATGCCTTCAGGCAACAAAAGGATTCGACTGAACCAGGGGAATGGCCAAAAGCTCCAAGGGAGACCTGCAGGCCAGGCTCTTGTTTCATCTCAGCAATCCCAGTTACACTTTTACTGGCTCAGCTGTAACCTCAAGCTCCTTTGCCACCACAGTGGGTGTCTCAAGACAAACCTGTGCTTTCATCTCAGCACAAAAACTACCCAGGCACAGAGGGGAAAGTATGGTTTCAGCTCAGAAAAGGCTGTTTCACCTAAAAGCTCACAAAAACTGGTAACATTTAAAGAGGGAAGAACCTGGAAGAAGAAATTGCACCTCAGCCTCACAGGCTCTGACCTGAAGTCCACCCATCACCTGGAGAACCCCCTTTAGGGAGGAACAATCCCCTGCACCAGTACAGGTGAGGGGTGACCTGCTGGGAAGCAGCTCCATGGAGAAGGACCTGGAAGTGCTGGTGGGCAACAAGTTGCCCATGAGCCAAGGGAGGTTCTCCTGCCCCTCTACTCTGCCCTAGGGAGGCCACATCTGAAGGACTGTGCCCAGCTCTGGGCTCCCCAGTTAGAGAGGGACAAGGAACTACTGGAGAGAGTCCAGTGGAGTGCCCTGAGGCCAGGTGCTTCCATGCACCTTCTCTCCATCTCTGATGCTATGGGAAGATCAAGGAGGCATTGCTTCTTCATGCTGTGGGTGGGGAAAAGTGGTCAGAGGACAGAAATTATTTTCTCAGCCACTTCCAGCCCCAGCAGTTCACATCATGGTGGACTTATGTTCACATCAGGACTGCTGTCTGCAAGCCTGAGCGTGCTCTTTTGGCCCTGGGTCAAAAAGGACTAGGACAGACCTGGATTTCCAGTCAGATAGATTTCCAGATGTTACACATGGATTTCTCAGGTGAAGCAGGACAGAGATTTAGAAGGGGTCAAACTCAAAGGCATGTGACAAGAGAAGATTTATGAGCTATGGGAAATGTCAGTTTGGGATATTTATGTTTTTTCCTACATCTGAAAAATGCATTTTTAAGGTTGAACACGCAGAGGCCAAATCTGTGGTAGATTTATCACAGTTCTGTGATAAAATTCCTGAGCTACAGTCATGGTGGTTGTAACTCTAAAAAAATCACTACTAGAGCAGGAAGACATTAGTATGGACAGTGATGCAACTGCGGGTAGATAATCCATCACATGCATGATAAGGACTTTCCTCAGGAACACGAGACTAACAGAAATGCCACGTTTCTCACAAATATATTGGCTCCTCCTTTAACACCAAGAGTCTTTACAAACTCTAAAATCTACTGCTGATAGTAAATGAGGGATGGGGAACTTGCAGCTCCACATTTTACATCTACAGGCTGATAAAAATGACCAAATTTGGAGAGGAAAAACAAAAGATCCTTGAAGAACACTGCCAATTTAGGACCATCCAGGTGTCTGAGGCAATTGGTGGTGGAACACCCAGGAACTGGCTCTAGCAAACAGCAAAGCAAAGCAGACACCACCAGGAGGAGGTGACACAGCCACGTTATTACCTGAGGTGGAGTAGGTGTGGAAGTGGGTCTCACGATGGGGGGCGTTGGGTTCCTGCTGCCCCCTCCAGACATTATTTCTTCTGTTATATCTTTGCCTCCCTGGTTTGGATCCCGGATTCGGATCTAGGAGATTGAGCAGAGAAAGAATTGAAACACATCTCCCTGTTACAGGCTGTCCTGGGGGTTTATGGGGAGGAGAGCAGGGACAGGACATAATGTCGTTACACTCAGCAGGAGCTGCTCTGGGCTGAGCTGATGCTCAGGTCACTCAGGTGACAGTGTCTCACCAGTCTCCTACCTAAGAACTTCTTCCCAATTTCTAATCCAAATCTCCCCCCTTCCATTACAGCTCATCCTGTAACTATAAGCCCTTGTAAAAAGTCCCTCCCCAGCTTTCTTCTAGGCCACATCTAGGTGCCTACTTCTGCAACATCATCTCTACTTCTGGAAAGTCAGTTTACTACAGCTTAGAAAATTTAGCTGAGTTTAGCTACAGAACTCAGTTTGCCAGGCAGTGGAAAGTGCAAGAACAAAAAAAAAAAAGGCCATGTTCTACCCTGATATGAAATTCCATGACCTTGCAGCTGACCCAGTAGCTGGTGATGGGGGAAAGCAGAGCAGCTCTTTCTGTTTTTCCCTTCCACACTGAGAAAAGTCATATCAGCAAAACAGGGAATCAAACCAAAAGTAGTGAGTGGAGGAAAGGGAAACTGCAGGAGGAGCAAACTGAGGTCCCATGAAGCTCATCAGTGTTTAGGGAACAAGTCTGCTTTGAGTCCCTTCAGAGCCCCCAGAATGGCAGAGAAAAATAATCTTCCAAACTAAACAACTCAAGAACTCACCCATTTGAACCCTCAGCTGCCACCTGAGCCAAGCTGTGTCACTGAACATGGGGAACAGCTGTGGGGCTTAACTTGGAACAGAGCTTTTAATCTTCAATATAAGAATTAAACACTTTGCTAAACCTCAAGGCAGTGCTAGCCTTGCCTGTCCACCTTCCCACGAGCTCTTTCTTGGTTGAACTCCATACAAATGGCATGCAGGGGTCCCTGCTGGGCTGAGCACAAGGTACTACCAGGAGCAAACCCAGAGATGCCATCCTGCCAAGGGCAGGGATCTCACTGCAATCCACTGTCAATTTTTCACTCAGCTACATAAAAAGTCACTAATTGCAGAAAGGTTTTGTGATTTATCAGCTTCAGCATCATGTGATGTCTTCTTGATTCTTTGGGTTATGAAGACAAATGAATATACACATGGTACTCAGGATGTTGACAAGATGTGGTCTCCTCGTGTTTTTAATGGAGTTTTTCTGCTGAAACTCTTAATTAACCACAGCAACAGGGACTTAAGAGTTGGCACAGATTCCTACCCTCTCCTCCTCCTGACAAGTAATCAACAGCATTAAAACACACTTTCCCTGCCTGAAAGCTTGTACTACTCCAATACTCAACTAATGGTGCGTGTACATATAGCCATGTAATTTTTCCTTAATTTCTCTCATTTCTTCAGTTGTGACATCAATTAGCAAACTGAAATAGTACATGCAGAAAAAACATCTCAAGCATTTAAAAAAAAAACCTTTTGCTTTTCCACTTCAAAGAACTTTGTTTCATCAGCATGAAGCTGTCTGAACCACACTTGAGCGTCTCTGAACGTCTCTGCATTTCAAACAGCATTAATGATGTGGCCATGTTGTGTTTGGGATGCTGAAAAAAGGCTCCTCAGGACTTGAAGAGGATGGTGAAGAGGTGGCAAAAGTGTTGGATCACCCTTTGCTGACAGCAGCTACAAAAAAAGGCCTTTCTTGCAAGCCCAGCTCTTCCAGTTCCACAAATCAAGTGTCACCTCAGATCATCTTCAAAAATCAAAAGATACAAATACTCTGCATGTTGAGACATTTACAAGTCCTGTATTTTTTCCCCCCAGGAAACAATTCTTTTAAAGTTTTCCAACCACTCTAACACATACAGTGATGTAAAGTCATTTCCTTTTCAAGCATTTAGAAATGATTCATTCAGAAGTTCAAGTCTGCCCGTAACATTTTCTGTTTAAAAATTACATTCAGCTCTTGTGTCTTCACTATTCCACCTCCAAACAGGTTTAAATTCCATTAGTGTGTCTTAAATTCTAACTAGTGAATTAGTAAGAGAAGTGTGGTCCCCAAATTTCTACCTACTTTCATGATATTGTGTGTTCAGATTCTTTCAAGCCTGTGGATAAGTCCACAACTTGCTTGTCCAAGGCATAATATCAAACCATTTATTTTTTGTCAATTTGGACCAATTCCCAACAGTCTCCCAGACTGATCTGAGTTTGTTCAGTCCCACCTGGCTCTTTGGTTACACTCGAAGCAGCAGCACAAGCAGCTGAGGATCCCAGGCTCAGGGAGATGATGCCTCTTCCACTTATGTTCAGTACAAACCCAGCCAAAAAATTTTCCTTTTTGAGTGGCTGAGATGTCACAAACCCAGAGCAGAAAGTCCCCACAGAAAACTGGAAGTCAAACGTTGCAGGATTGTGCAATGTTTAATTACACTTGGGTGTGAAAGGTAAGACCCAGCCTCTCTGTGAGGATAAAGCTCATTTTTAAGCTTAAGACAGTTATTAATTCCCTTCAAGCTTAGCACCAGGACACTTCTCAGAAGGGATGGATCAGTTAGATGATCACCTACCGTTTTTTTCTCTCTTTTAGCTGGTGGAGGCTGCTGCTGCTGTGTAGGCACTATGATGGGTGCAGACTGATACACTGGCTGACTTGGGTAGAAAGGTGTTCCTGGGAGAGGAGGACAAGACAGAAACAAGAGTGGAAAATTCAGCTCATTTGTTAAGGAAAGAACATCAAGCACAAGAGGTAAAACTTGACACCTACTCCTTGCTCCCTTTAAAGACCAGAACTTAAAACACCTGACTGTCAAAATCAGAACTTAAACATCCAGCTGGCAACCTGTTTGTGTTTTGGTCTTCCCCACTTCCACTAAAACAGAACCTGCTACTCCACAAAGGCAACTGATTAAGTCACAACTTTACTTCTTTTTCCTCCTGAACAGAAAAACTGATCACGTGCTTCCATTTTGGAGAGGCTGCTGAAATCACCAAGGTGTGAAAAGTGTCCCATCCTTGGACTCCTCTGACTGACAAACAGGTGGGTTTGTTGTTGTGTGGTTTGGGTTTTTTTCCCCCATCCTTTGGAGAGAAATTCAGTCAAACAAAGAATTTGTGAGGTCATATGCATCCTATTTTGAAGTAGTGCCAGAAAATTTAATTACAAGCAATATTCTGCTCAGGATGGGACACAAAAAAAGCATGACCATGGTTATTACTGCAGAATTACCCCACGCTGTTGATTACCTAATATCCAATATATTTTCATTATGTTTTTCTTTATGGAATCAGACTGGCTCAAAATGATGAGTGCTTTAAAAACGTGCCAGACTTAAATAAAGACAACAGAGCAGAGTTGTCTTCTCTCTGTGGATCAGGTGAACCTGGAAGATGGTGCTGGGTTTTTGCCCTTCTAGGCATGGATGCTAGATAGACTGCCTGCTTGCACTCATGTCTGGAGCAATTCCATCTATTTTTCAACAGAACTAACCTTTAAATGGGAATGAAAATCTCTATTGTGTGTCTACAGCCAGTATGGGAGGCTCTGACTGTCTCAAGCCAATGCTGAAATCCAGGACAGCCAATGAAGGCAGCCCAGCACAACATGATTTGCAGCTTCAAAGGAAACAATCCTAAAACCATGAACTAGAAAGCAGAAGCTGGGAGCAGGTTCACAGCAAGAACTTTTCTCTGCTGCAGTAGCAGGCGGATAGCTGGAAGCAAAGAGCATCAGGCTGCTAAAAGCTCCATCCTGGTGTATTTGCTCTCAGATGCCACAATGACTCAATAAACTTCTCTTTGTGAACTCCAGCGTGACTTCAGATCTGGCCTCAGGGCACAGAAGTCTCCTGCAGCATCCCCCTGGCGTGGGAAGCAAGAACTCTCCTTGAAAAGTGATGAAGTCTCAGATTCTTCTGACTATCACTAGCCACACTGGCCAGGTGCACAACAGGAGTTTGCAGCACTGAGAGGACAGGAGGAAGCCTGGGAGCCTTGCAATGTGTTAATTATCTTGATTGCTAGTTTCCTAGAAACCAGATCTAATCAGAGTCTGTAAAGAGATCCCTGTCAGAGAGTGAGTTGCAGCCTAACTCCAGGAAAGACTCTTCCTTTATGAAAAATGCTTTAAAGAAAGCAAATCCCAAAAAGCAAGAGTAACTTCTGGGAAGAAACAGCTTCTGGGGCAACAAGCCCAGTGCATTTTCAGTGTGGCACCCTGCCTTCTGATCCTTTCCAGCAGCACCCAAGTTTTATTCTCCCTCCTTTCCATCCATCATTTCAAGGTCTTCCCCAAAGCAATGTGGGAACTGGCTGATACAACAGAAAACAAGAAATTGCCAAAATGAGACAAACAGAGAAAACACATTATCCAACTTCAGAAGTGTGCCCCACTTGGGCACACGCTGCCTCATCTCCAGCCTCCTGCTGACCATCCCCCCAGGTCCTTTTCCACTGGGCACTTTCCAGCCCCTCTGCCCCAGCCTGGAGCTGCAGGGGGTTGTTGTGACCCATGTGCAGGACCTGCCCCTTGGCCTGGTTGAACCTCATCCCACTGGCCTCATCCTCTTCCTTGGCTAAACCTGCTCCTCCTGCAAAATGCTCGAGGTGACACAGGGCTCCAGCTCTGCCCACTGGTGCTCTGCAGACACAGCAACCTAAAAACAAGCTGGGACTGCAAGAGCACAAGCCCCTGTGCATGACATCAGGCACTTTCAGGAGTGGGAAGAAACCAGAAGGGAACCCTTTCCAAATTACAGAAGTGAAGACAAACGAATGGCACTGAGTGAGCAGAAAGTAAGAAAACAGACCTGTAACAGCAGAAAAAAAATGAGGAATATGGGATAATTTCCTCATTTAGCAGATCAGATTTAAAGAGCCATTGCAATATTTCTTCATTTTGTCTTGGATAAATAAACAGGAACTAGCTGCCTTATAAATTGTGCTCTCCTGTTTTATTCAGAAAGTTTATAACCAGGTTTGAATGCTTCATGGACATCTTTCAGAGTAGTCCCATTAGCTTTATATGCACCAAATCAATAAATGAAATAAACTAAACAAAAGAAAAAAGTGAAAAAAAAAAAAACCCAACAGTTCAGACCTTTTAAAATGATAAGTTGGGAAGCAACTGAGGCTTTTCTCCCCTTTGAAAGGAATGTATACTTGTGGAGAGCAAACATGCAGTTCCATCAGCAGTACTGGGCTGTCAACTGTTCATCATTCACTTCTCTGAAATACCAAGAGCTGAAGCCACACAAAGTTGATGGGATCTCTGCCCTCCACTGATAGAGAATATGCATGAGCAGGGAGCAATTTGACTGAATAAAGTACTTCCAAGTTGACACAGAAAGGTGAAAACCCTTTAAAAAATCCCCCACATGACAGGGTGATGACTAGAATCATCCTGGTGGATTACTCCAGTGTTCCCACAAGTGAGCAGGGGAAGGTAACTAAAACCCAAGAAGTGATGCAGCTGACTGCAAGATTCCTAAAATCTGCATCTCCTTCAAATACAGCCTGGAGGAGCTGATTGGTTTTAACTTTCAAAACCCAGATCCCACAGAAAACCTCAGAGGGGACTGTGATGTAAGTGGGATAGACACTGTACAGGGCAACAGGCTGGAAATGATTAAGAAAGGACATGATTAAGAAAGGACTTAATTACTTTTATGTAAAAGATGAGTGCCAATAGAAGAAGCATCACTGGGCAGTGAGAGAGTCACCCATGGTTACACATGGCCTCCAAACTGGGACCCCAGTAAGAGGCAGCTGTAAGGTCCTCGAGGAGTCCAGGACTGCTGAGATGCAGACAGGAGGATGCCCAGAGCTGGATGTGTGGCCTTTGAATTTTTAGGTGCAGCTTTGAAGCTCAATATATGGGGGAATCAATCAAATATCCTGAGTACAGTGCACTGAACAACCACAGCACACACATCAGGGCTGGGGAATCTCCCAACCCTTCTGCTGGAAAAAAAGGCAAGACCAGGAGCTGCCCATTAAAAAGGCAAATTTCAGCCTGTGCACAGGTTACAAACTCTTCTGCTTGATCTTGGCAGTGTAAGACTGGTGAATCAAACCACATGGTGTGTTCTCCTCCCTCACTAAACTCCAAAACAAGGAATGTGGGGATGAGAAACATTCACTGCTGTGAATATACTCAGGGCATAGCTCAACAGAAACCAGGGCTGCCAGATGTACTCACAATACCTTAATAAATAACAGTGATTGAGCAGAGAATAACAAATAGCCACCACTCTTGCTCACATGTGACTATGGGTGGCTCTGTGAGTTGCAGCCTTTCCTTAAGCACTGATACAAACAACACTCTGTTATTGTGAATTTTTCAGGAGTGAATAATAAGGGTTGTGACACAACCAAATCAAGCAGCTATTTGAAGTTCAAACAAATGCTAATCCACTTTGCTATTATAAATCTTCAGCTTGACAATAGAAAAACACACCCAGAAAATCCCTTTGTAAGAAATCTCCGAGCAGAACTCACCGTAGGCATTGGGGAATTCTCCAGGACCTGGTCCTGGATAAAAAGGTCCTGGTCCTGGTGGCTGAACTGGATACTGCTGGGGAGGCCCCACATATGGAGGGCCACTGTGACGATACTGGGAGGAGAAAAAAACACCATCAGTTCACAAGGAGTTGGGAAACTTCACGCTGTGGCATATAGAGCCTGTAACTGATCTCCCCAAATCAACAGGGATCTCATTATCACACTGATTAATCACAGATTCAGCAATGTCACAGTCAAAAAATCACAGGAATGGCAAGTTCTGTCATCTAAAGATAAGACATGGAGCTGAAGGGGAAAACAGTTGCTCTCCTGATTTCAGCAATATTACATTTTTCTGAGGCCCAAGACTTCAGAGTAATTGTAGACCCATTAAGTCCATTTAGATACATTTCTAGCACTGCATATTTTCCAAGAGCTTAGTTTCACGCTGGTTTTGAGAGGGACCTTAAAAACTATGATTTGAAGGTGATTTATTCCTCCTACCTCCACGCACAGAAGCACAAATACTTCATCCAGAAAAAGGGGCAGAGGCTAAATATGCAACCACCAGCTTAATTTCACCCCCCTGCTCAACTCCGTGGCAGGTCTTGAGAAAATCCAGAGGGAGCAAACGCTGCTTTGGGGTTCCTCGGGTGCCTGGGTGATGTGTTTTTACCTGTGGGATACAGTACTGGGGGCCCTGAGGCATCGGGTAGGGCATTGGCAGATGATTGACCATCATGATGTGCTGGTTGGTTTGATACACCGCGGTCGGCGTTTGCGCACCAGGACGGATGGAAGGGCTGCTGTTCTGGATGGTGGCTCTTGGAGGCTGGATCTGAGGCCTCTGAAAAAACTAGGGCAGGGAAGGGGGAGAGGAGGGAGAGAAAAGCAGAGAACTGGTCAGATTTTCTGGGAGAGGATTTAAAATATTACACTGTTATAATTACAGTACTACTTTCAAAGGGTTGCCACGCGTTCAGAAAACTTCAGGACAATTTCTGTTCACCTGTAAACAGCAAGATCGTGCTACAGCCTTCAGTGCTACAAGGTAGAAAACAAAGGTAAGAAACTTTAAACTCCAGTAACTCTTCATTTGTACCTATGGAATTACACAGCCCAACTTTCAGAGTCAATGTTAGGAAAATTGATTTTTGTCAAATGTATTTTTTATCAGGTGGACTGACTGCCACAACAGCCACCTTTATAAATACAGCAGGGGAATGAAAACTGAAGGCAACTGTTCCAATCTACCTCCAGAACAGCTAAAAATCCAGCTATTTACAAAGACCAGAGGTGCCTCATGCCAATCCCCTTATACAAACTGGTGCCAGGTGCCCTGTCTTGCCCTCTCTGTTTTCAGAAAGCTGGCAACCTCTTCCAGGGTGGCACCCAACTCTTCCACCACGTTTGCATGAAGTGATGCCCTACGTCCAGGAAACCAAGCAACCCACTGGTACACGCTCTGTTCTCCACCCTTACGTGCTGGGAGAGGCATCAGCATCCATGGTATGGGGCATTCATGGCACTGGAAGACCTTGCTCTGGAGCCTTGGCCACCTTCAAACTCAGTAGGTAAGATATGCAGCAAACATTAAGGCATTCACTACCGGAGTGATGATACAAGTGAGAGAGACACTTATGCCATGCAGAACCAGGAGTGGAAATTACCTGTATAGGTCTGAATCCTCCCTTCAATAACGAAGCAAGAAAGCAGCAGGAAACAGAAAGAAAGGCGATGGAACAGCTTACAGATCAATAGGAAGGGGTAGGATATAACATGCACCCTAATTGCACACAATTCCATTCATCTTTCTATCCTGCTTTGACTGATCTCTTACTGAAACAGCAAGAAAAACACACTGAACTGGTACCAAGGACTCTTCGAGCAGAATCCCAAAGCAGGGCTCAGAAACTCTTCTAGAAAAGTTATATACAAAACTTTTTTAAAATAAAAAGAAAGAACAACCAAACTATGACTAATTACAGGGAATAAGATACTCCAAAAAGACTTTCTGTTTACTCTCTTCCTACAACATCAAAAGTTTTTCCTTTCTGGTCTCTTTTAGGGGTACAGAGACAACAGATAAAGCAGAAACCCTTGCTCCAATCATGGATTTGGTCTCCACTTCTGCACCAAGACTGGAAGGGTAAGAAATGCCACGTAATTAATTGTTCAGCCAAAAAAAAAAAAAAATTATTAGGTCATCATACATCACATCAAAGGCTGCTGACTGATGAAGTGCATTGATGGAAATAGTCTGTGAGCAACGATATCATGAGTGGTGAGAAGAAAGGAGAGTGGTGACCACTATGGAATGAAGGAATGAGCTGGGCTTGTCTGCCTCGGCACTGGGGAAGAACAGGGAGGGGTGGAAGGAAGCCCTGATGCCACCAACATGCCAATGAGCTTAAAATGGGTCACTCTGGTGCTGCTGAAGACTTTATGACCCCAAGTTGTTTCCCATTGCAAACCCTTTCTCCAGGAAAGCCACGGATGACTCCCTGTCTCAGAAATCCAGATACCATTAAGACAAGAGCGATGGGTTTACACCCAACCCTGTGAACCTGGGTGGAGAATTGTCACCAGCATACTGTGTGACCTGAACCAGGGGAAGGCAACAGTTTGGGGAGAAAAACCTGGGAGTGAGGATGCAGAAAGAAAACCAGAATAGCAACACATTACCATGCTCCCATTTAAATAAAAATATGTGGCTCCCTAACGTGGGGGACTTATGCAAGTGTTGCATGAACCAAGGGCATGTGCTGAATTTATGGTGAGAATAACTCCAGTCTGCAATTTTTCAATATTCAAAGACACCAAAAAGTGCAAAAGTTCTTTTCTCTTTCATGGAACAATGATTATTTCTAATCTGTTAGCAGGTTAGAGCACAAGTGTCCTCAGAGTGGGGTTCAGGGGGAAGAAAAAAAAAAGTCAATATCCATCATGATTCTGTTTTTATGCAGAGTGAAAATGGGCTGGAGCTTGAAGTGAGACCTGCCTCTCTACTGACAGAGAGCACATCCACCCAGCACCATGGGAAGGCCTTCACAGCAAGAGATGGGAGTCCTCACATACATAAACCCTGCTCCACAAGTTCTGCTGCACCTATAAAACCTGGTAATGCCATCACTGCAACCATCGAGGAAAAGCCTACAGCAACAGGAACTCCTGGTTTACAGCTTTTAATTTCTATTGCTGGCAGCCTTAAAGATCATGAGACGTTATCTGCAGGGGGAGACACGTTGAGGAAGCTCCATCTTTCTTTCCTGCTGTAGCATGAGGAAGGAAACCACACTCCATGCACCAAAACAGGTGGTGTGCTGCACAGGGCTGCTCTTCCACCAAGTGTTAAGACCAACATGGTACTGCTAGGTTGTTCCACACCAGAAGGACCTTTGGCAAGGAAACTGTAGGTTAAAAAACCCCAACCACTCAAAACCACTCTTTACTGACCACAGCATTGCAGAGGTAACTTAAATCCAGAGTTGGAGAAAAAAGGACTTCATTACTGAAAGGAAGATGGACTCAGGAAGAAAAAAAATAGATCCATTATTCCAAGCCACAAGACCATCAGAAGCTTCTGGAAGTGCCAACCAGAGATTTCTCTTGCAAAGTCTGAATTAATTCTAGCTACTGCTCTTCCTATAAGTTAAACTAAAATTCTGAAGGACATCCAGTGTGACCAGAGCAATGTGCTTCTGGTTTGTGCCTGGGTTTTACTGTTCAAAACCAGCATCTGGTTGGGAAACTGTTTTATGCTCCAGCCTTGTTCCTGGCCCTCCAAAGCTAAGCCAGCAATATTCAAAGTCATTCTTAGAAATGTTTCACTGTTCTGACCTAATTTGCTAAAAAATTCATCTTGTGAGGTCAAACAGATGCCTGCATGGACAAACATTTTTAAGTAACACTAATGATGTCCCATGGGAGAACACCAGGAGATTAACAGCTGAGATGTTTTGCCTCTATTTCTTCTAGCAAGTGCAGGATTTGGAGTGATGGACAGACAGGACCCACCTGGGACCAGAATGAAGGTACTGTGGGCCACAGCAAGGCTTCTGATGGAAATCCTGTGTTACACAGACCCTTCCATGACTACATCCTTCAAAATTTAAATCCTGCTCTGTCTCATGATTGTCAAATGTGCTACATGGTCATTTCATGGTCATTCAGCAAACAGTGAGAACCTGAGACATGGTCCTCAAGTCATGATCCCATCCCTTATCTGCCCACCTCTGTTAGGGAGGGATTTCTTGGATCATCTTGGAGTCAGATGGGCAACATGTTCTTTCAACTGCTTCCTCCTAGGGCTGATTCCCCAACATACTTATGGAGCACAACAAAATCCCTCTCTAACCCTGCTTTTACAGGTTGCCTCAAGCTCAACTCTTCCAGCCTGCTCCCTTCATAAGCTCTCATCACCTCAGCAGCCCTTCACCCACCTACTCAAGGAAGTCTTGCTGGAGAATAAAAAAGCAGAATTGCACACACACTCCAGACAGGGTTTCCCCAGTACCTCCCAGTGCAGCAGTACTAACACCCTACCTCAACTGGAAATGAATTTAGTGGTTTATCTGAAGATCGTGCTGCCCAGGTGGTCTCAGCGGATGAGTTCCCACTTTATAGAGTGAAAACTCCTGCTCAGCACTGGAGTTCAAGGGCTTGCACCTCACAATGCTGGACTGCACCTCACTCCCATCACACCAGTTCTCCCTGCACAGCATCCTTGTGCTAATCACATTTTCTAGCTTAGCACTCACTGAGTTTGCTGCAGATACGTACCTGCTAATTGTGCCAGAGTAATTAACACCAATATTAAGGAAATCCACTGTGGTCTAACCTCCCACTCTCAGCACTACCAACCATTCCTTTCCTCATCACTCATTCTATATACACGCCCCACTATCCTTTTATTAACCATCACTTTCTCCTGCTTAATTCTCTTCCCACACGACCCCGGGTCAAAATGCTGTCGAAGGTCAGCCAGCTAAGAGGCTGTCAGCTAGAAAAATCAATGATCAAAGAGAGCACCAACCTCCTCCTGATAAACCACCACTGCTCTTTAATTGATTTTCTATTTACTCTGCATTTCTCTACACCACCACTTCCAGTGAGATGTCTGTGGAGCACTCCCTCCCTACTCTAAGAGCTTCACTGAAAAATAAACTTGTGGTAAGAGGGCTGAAAACAAATCTCTGCTAAGCTTAGCCCATCAAACACAACGTGGATAGGCACCCATCTATGTTCTCCTAGATCAGCTCCAGGCTGGCAGCTGTGATGGCCCCACAAAGCCCTGCAGAAGGCTGTGGAGAAAGGCAGCCAAAGGGAAGTTCAATGAGTTGCCATCAATACTGTCAAATCAGATCACACACCCAAGCTCTCTGCCTTGGTTGAGAGACCCTGAGAGAGGAGGAGGTGTCTGCACAGCAGGAACAATGGCCACTTGCAGGTGAGAGCTACCACATCATACTTGAGCTTCTAAACTTCAACACAGGCATCAAAGCTTGGCAGAGGAGCTGCAGCCTGGAGCTGTGAAAGTCTGGTGCTGGAGCAGGAGCTGCAGCAGGAACCCCCCAGGTCCACATCCTCCC
The DNA here is from genome assembly GCF_000691845.1 of Merops nubicus. Lineage (NCBI taxonomy): Eukaryota > Metazoa > Chordata > Aves > Coraciiformes > Meropidae > Merops > Merops nubicus. The sequence continues at coordinate 856 of NW_008615845.1, read as the reverse complement.
AGTGACCACCAGTCACCTAGTGGCACAAGGTGAAACCTGTTTTCCTCCTTGCCTCAGACTTTCCCAGTTTTATTACTTACTGAATGATAAACTGCAGGGAGGGAAAAAACCCTTCTTGTGCCAGCCATGGGATTTAAAATTGGTAGCTCCTTTCCACGCTTGTGGATGAAGATGGAGCAGTGATTACAGCAGCTGCTTCCGACTGCTTTCTAACTGAAAATACTCCAAAAAGTTACAAAATGTGTAGTCTTGCATCAGCTCAGGGAGTAAGTTCCTGACCTCTCCAGCTCAGGAGGCTGTGTGAGGCCAGCACTCGGCCAAGCCCAGCTTTCTGTTGTATAAGCTCTACCCAAAGAACTCGAGTAACCCCAAGCTAAAACTGGAACAAACTCCACCAGCAACCTCAAACTAAATTAGTCTGCCATAACCAGTAAACTAATCTCAAACACAATTAGAAATCAGAAAGGGAACTATGACACTTCAGTTCATGCTTGTTCTTATTTCTGTTCTTAATTACACTGTCCTCTTCTGAGCATCCATTATAAAATAACCCCTCAGCTCCTGCAGATACTTCTTCCATTAAGGGTTATTCTACATTTGGGACTTAAGATTAGAAGAAAACTGCTATTTTCAATTGTCCTCCACAAGGATCAGAAACAACAAAGTGACTCCAGAGCCTCACTTAGAAAGAAAAAAACAGGATGGTCCAGGCAAAAAGCAAGAAGCAGAGCAGCAAGCATCTTCTCAGCATTTGGAGAAAAATGCACTTTGGAAGTAATTTAAAAATCATGGAATCACAGAGTCATTCCAGATGGAAGAAACCTTCAAGGTCACTGAGTCCAACCCTTAACCCAGC
>NW_008615844.1:0-7521 GCF_000691845.1 Merops nubicus | reverse complement strand
AGCTCGGGCTCGCTGGTCTCGCTGGCCGTGGACACGACGGAGAGCAGGGACATGCGCCGCGTCAGGCGCCCGGGGGCCAGCAGGGAGGCGGCGTAGTCCGCTATGATCCCGGCCACGTCCAGGTTGCACGCCTTGTCGAAGGCTATGAACCCTACGTTCGCGTTGGCCTCGCAGACGTAGAAGGAGCCGTCGTCCTTCATGAGCAGGTCGATGCCGCACACGTCCATCCCCAGGATGTTGGACACCTGCACTGCCAGCTGCTTGCCCTGCTCGCTCAGCGAGCACATCATCCCCACGCCGCCTGCAACAAGAGGGAGGAAAGGTGCTGGCTGCAGCCTGCAGCGGTGCACAAGGCAGGCTCCTGTTCACGGGGACTACTAATGAACTTGCAACCACAGCGGGATTTCAGAATTCTCTGACCTGCCAGAGGGAGGTGAAGACTGCAGCTCGCTTAAGAAACGGTTCAAGTGCTGACTTTTTAGGCAAGAAAGGTATCATACATTTTTATGATCCTGGGATACTAAAAAGATGACCTAACAAACCACCCTGGTTCCTTCCAAGGTAGAGCTTCCCATCTATATTTGTAAGGTATCTTTCAGCAAAGTTAAACTTGGGAAGGCTGTAATAAATAGCTATAAATGAGGGGGGTGGGGGCTAAGATTCATCATCTGCTCACATCCCCCTAAGCTTGTTGTCTGTAAAGCATGAATTAGGAAGCACTTGTATCTGAACCTCAGCTGGTCCAGTTCACAGTCCATCATCTCAGTATTAACCCACTCAGGCTTCACCTATCACAACACTTAAGCTTAAAAAACCACACTAATAAAAACCCAAAATAACATTTAGCAGAAAAAATCTTTCATGCTGTATTTCCTCAGCATCAAGTAGTAACTAAAACTTCCCAGGCATTTTGACTAACCAAAACTCTACTCCTCATGAACACATTTTAATCTCATCCCTGCTCAGGCTCAACAGTTCCAGCCAGGCAACCTCACCCCTCCTTCCTCCTCCTACCCCCAAACCCACCCTGTCCTACACCCAAAGCCATGCAGACACTCCGTATACCGAGCATGCTACAGTCAATCCAGGAGCCTTCCTCTTCCTCCCAGCCAGTCTGTGAGGGAAAAGGCTGCAGGGAGGAGCCTGACAGAATTAGAGCAGCACAGCAGCTGCACAACGCAGACCAACTGTTTACTGCTTACAACAGCTGCCTGTCCTAACACCCTCTTTCACCCTGGCTATCTCCTCCACCTCTCCTCGTCCCATCTTCTCTCTTCCTTCTTTTTCTGTCCCTCTGAACAGGACAAAATGAATGATAACATAGCATAAAACTACTGCTGTCACTACTACATCAGCTGCTTATCTGTGCTCCTGAAACTTTCCTTTATTTCATCCCTCCATCCATCTAACACTCTGGGCAGAGATTGTCCCTCATGTCTGCTCAACATTCATCTCACTGAATCCTCGCTCCTGCATTTCCTCTGTAAAGCCCCAGGAGCAAGCACAGCTAATACAAAATAAAGCCTGCAGCTTGTTTCGGTGTAGTTTGTGATTTTTTTGAGCGCACTGGAAACGTGTGATGGGAACTCTGCAGGCTGCCTCTCCTACCCAGGGAGCAGTTGCTCTGCATCCTGCCGTCCGTCGAGCAGCGCAGCATGGTGCCCACCACGCGGCCGCCCACCACGATCACGCGCACGTCCTTCCCGTGGGACTCCTTCACGTATTTCTGGAACAGGTAAGGGGCGTCGTGACGGATCAGGTGGCTCAGGTCTGCCAAGTGGTGCTTGTCTCGTGCCAGGAACACAGCTTTACCTGCGTGGAGAGAACAACACCGGAAGATTGGAAGAAGATAGCGGTGTAAGCTGCGTCAGTGACTCAGGGTGTGAAACCAGCGTGCTGCCCATCCTCACAGGCCTCAGCTCTGGCTTATACCCACTGGCAAGTTCTCCTGTGGACAGCAGTGTTCCACTGCTTCAGTGCTTCTAAGTGTTCAAGTACTGACAGAGCTGAGGAGCCACAGGAGAAGTTAAAAAAAAAAAAGAAAAAAAGAAAAATAAACCAGCTTTAGATAAAGGAGGTGGCCTTGTAATTTCAACTCCTTTTGGTACAAGTCCTTAAGGAGAGAAAAAAGGAAGAAATACTCAAAAAGCAGCAGAAATTTAATTAGCAACACAGTTTTATTCATCCAAGAGAACTGGACCCACAGAGTACAGCTTTGATGCACAGGAACCAATGGCATGAAGCTGCTGAACTGTGAACTCACTCGTTTGCCTCTGCAGAACCAACCACCTCTCTGCTGGAAGCTGCTGAGAGCTGCTCTTCCCAGTGCTGACAAGAGCTCCCAACTCAAGAATGGGGCTTTGCAGTGGAATAACTATGTTCAGAGGACATACTAGACCCCACAGTATCCAAGATAACTTAGCAGAAGATTCCACAGACATAAAATCAATGGAATGCACTACAATTTGAAAAAAAAATGAAAAAAAAGCCAACCCACTCCTGTTTAGGTATCACCAGCTTTTCTGCAAACAAACATCTCAGGCACTTGTTTTTTTTAACCTAAAACGTACAATTTTGTTCCACCTCATCTCTAGAGCACAGCAAAGAATTCTTTGTTCTTTTGCAATTTTACTAATTCTGCTGAAAGTCACTCCTGAAGCAGACTCTGCTACTTTCCAGCTCACTTCTAGTCTCACGAGTTGGCATCCCTTTCTATTTTAGCAATGTTCCTCTTTCTTCAGGACTCTCTTATGTGACACATCAGATTGATGTTTTGCAATAGGCTCCACATTTTTTTAATGGCAGAATTGTCAGTTACACTGCAGTGTTAACAGAGTACCAAAATCAGCTGATAAACCACCTATCTTAACTAAGAGAACACAAATGCAGCAGCAGCAGAATGAGGAGAAACAACATGTGGAGAATTCCACCAAGTGCTTCAAAGCCCAAGTGGAGCAGCCTCTGCTTTGTCAGGATTTAGGGTCTCTGTAACACAGAACACTGCTTGAGGAAGATGGAATGTCTCACTACAGAGAGTATCAGGATGCAGGCCTAAAAACCAGGACAGGAAAGCCAAAACCTTCATGTGCATTTCTCCCATTTCCCAACTTCAGCTTTCCCACAGGCACTTGGTAATCTAAAATGGCATAGGAAGAATGCTGCTTTGAAAGGGATTGGCTTAGTTCTTGGGAATCATGCAGCATCGTGGCATCTTGTCAAAAATGAGATGCACATCTGCTGCAGCAGCAAACTGCAGAACATCAGCCTAGAAGAGTATAACTTTTATTCATCAGCCAGTTCCTATGACCATGGACCTGTTGGAGCAGGTCCAGAGGAGGGCCATGAAGATGGTCAGAGGGCTGGAGCACCTCTCCTGCAAGGACAGGCTGAGAGAGTTGGGGTTGTTCAGCCTGGAGAAGAGAAGGCTCTGGGAGAGCTTATTGTGGCCTTCCAGTATCTGAAGGGGGCCTACAAGAAAGCTGGGGAGGGACTTTTTGCAGGGGCTTGTAGTGACAGAAGGGGGGTTAATGGCATCAGACTGGAAGAGGGTAGATTTAGATTAGAGGTGAGGAAGAAGTTCTTCACTGTGAGGATGGTGAGACACTGGCACAGGTTGCCCAGGGAAGCTGTGGTTGCTCCATCACTGGAGGGGTCCAAGCCCAGGTTAGATGGGGCCTTGCACAACCTGCTCTAGTGGGAGGTGTCCCCGCCCATCCTGGAGGGGTTGGAACTAGATGATCTTTAAGGTCCCTTCCAGCCCAACCCATTCTATGATTCTGTGTTTGCCTGTTTGGGTTCATTTTAATACAACTTGCAAATGGCTGTTCTTCATTTGAAAAAGGTTCCTCAACCTTCTTAGTGTGGAAGGATCTATACTGTGCATAAATCTACATTAAAATGCCTGGAATTTAAAGTACTCTAAAGGCAAAACTTGTAAACAGAGATTTACATGAATTCTGGCTAAAAAAGGGTGAAGAAAGTAAACAGCTGCAAACCCTGTAACTACTCACTAGATGTTAACAAGTGGCTGTGTCAAGTTAAATCTATAGTCTCAGATACTCCACAGCTGTCAAATTCAGCATGCTGCAAACTCTAACTCAGCTTCACAGCTCCACAAGCACTTCAGAGCCATATAAGCAAGTATTAGTACCAAAAGAAGCAGGTCTGATCTTCCTTGAGCCCAGCCTTTTGCCCTCATTCTTCCCTTACATCGACACAAGCGTTTGTGTGAGTGAATGACAGTTTGTGTAAGGAATTAAGCCAAGGAAAAATAATCCATCTAGATTTATCCAACATCAGGTCCAGAATCCACTTAGTACATGGTGACAGAAACAGTCACACCAGCAGAGGAGATGCACCAGAGCAGCACAGACTGGGAACAAACAGGGAGTAAGAAGGAAAAGGTGCTGTCTTTCTGTCGTGCTTTAGTTTCAGGCAGCTGCTGGTTTATGGGCTTAAACTTTGCTTTTAGTCTCTTCCTACTTCTAGTATTTATTAAATTTAAAGTAAATTAAAAACAGTGCACAAGTAACCTCTGATACTGATTTTAAACCTGGTTTCCTTCAGTAGTTCACTATCAAACATGAAACAAAATTTATGTGCCGTTTCATATTCAACACTTAGAACAAAAAACCAGTAAAGAACAATTTCATCTGAACCTGCTGTATTATCACCAGCACTGTTGGAGATATTCTTCTGAAAAATAGAGATCCAGTTTGACAAACAATATGAGTTTTTATTGAAATCAGAACCCTAATTATAGACAAAATCAAGTAGAAAAAGAGTCACATTAAGTCTGAATCAACAAAGATTCCATTTCTTATGCCTGTTTAGAAACATCCCTAAAATCCATGTAGGCTTCTCTCCACTTCCCTAAGGCCAAACGTGTCATTATTCCAGTTCAAAGCTTTCCTCACAGAAGCCATCAATGGACCACAATGTTTGAACCCCTACCCCACCTGCTATTGCAAGACTAGGCTCTACTAAATCTGCTCCCAGCGTTGCAACCCACTCAACATTCAAGAAGATGAAGGGTGGTAGAGTTTAGAGGTACCACAAAGAGGTCCAACACCTAAGAGGAGACCTGCTTAGCTATCAGCCCTTGAAATGAGGAAAATCTTGAGGAGTGCTGCTCAGGGTACTCCTTGCCCTCAGCCCTGACCTCACACCCACCTCGGTGACCCCGTGTGTTCTTCACCACCATAGGGAACTCCAGCACTTCCGCCTCATCAATCATTTTGGCAAAATTCTCATGACCACCTGGCAAAAAGAAAATCAACAACATTATGTGCCACCAATCTGGTGTGGCCAAATTGGGGATGTAATTGCCATGCAATCCTCCCACCCTTAGAGCTTAGATAATGCAGAAAAAACTTATCAGTTAAGAGGAACTTGGTCATGGAGCATGATCAGACTTTGAAGGTGTTTGTCATCTGTGGGACACTACCTCCTATTTCCTTTGAAATGGAAGACACAAGTTTACAAAGGCCTCTTGATCACGACCCCAAAAAGCTCAATCCAATCTTCCAAATGCGAATGCCCCGATTCTACCGTCTCCTTCCCATTTATCCATTTTACTTTATCAACTTTTCAAACATCTAGCAGGAAAATAGCACAGATGTAATACCAGTAACAGTTCTATCCAGACTACTAACCAGGAAAGCAACATGGAATACAAAGACAAGGCATAACCCAGAGAGCAGCAGCAACCCAAATCTTGCCAATCCACCTCCCCCCTTTCCAAGGTTTAAGTCTCCTGCATCTCACTCTCCATATTTCCTGAAGTAGAACTTCAACCTTTTTGTCTCATTGCATCTGTAAGGACCTTAACAGAGTAGCTTTTAATGACAATTCACGTTATTAGGGTTGAGACTTCAAGGTTATTTGAATTCAGTTCAATTCACAGAAGGCTGACCACAAGTCAAAGAAATACAGAAGAGACAGTCAGCTGAGAAAGGGATGAGACTCCTCTAACAGCATGTGTAGTGAAGTGCAGCAGTCAAGCCAAGACACTGCTCACAAAACCAGCAGCAGCCATCACTGCCCTGCCATGGATTTTAGTGTGTCATGGAATAACAGGTCATTCAGCACCTCCTGCTTCTCTGGGCAAAGCCAGAGCTCACCACTAACTTCAGACTTATGTTAAAGGAAGGAAAAAAAAAAGTCATGCTTCTGTCAAATTACAGAGGCAGGCATTAAAAGAAGTGGCAAGAAGTTATGAGCAAACAAGACATGTTCTGCAAGTACCCCACCATTCATGGTCACCCCTCCCCTCAAGAAATTAAAACCTCACTCCTTTCCCAAAGAGCTAGAGCAACCACATCTGTGAAGAAAGGGTATGTCTCTTCTCCAATGTGTTTCCACAGCAGTTGATGGAAAGAGGAATTCATCGTAACTGATGGAAAAACATGGTTCTGTTTTTGCCAAGTTTGTATTTTTGTCAAGTTCCTACTAAAAAAAGCCTAGCAGTGCAACCACACAGGGCAGGAGGGCACTGCTATTTCCACCAGGGAAAGGAGGGCTGAGAGCTATTGTCAATTCTTTAATAGATTGTAATTAAAGGCAGAAATAGCATCAGGGCAGCTCAGACAAAGGGTTCCTCTGATCTAGCACTCTGTCAGGAGCAACAGACTTCAGATATAGGCAGAAAAAACATAATTAACTGTTCGGGTGGGAAACAAACCCAAAACAACCACTACAGGTTGAACACAAGGGCCAGGACTCTTTTTGTCTTTTCACAATAATTAATATATTTGCAGATACTTCTATTCATAAAAAGTTTTAACAACCTTTCAGGTCTCAGCAAAGATGTCACAGGATCTTTACAGTATCCTGTGACATTTTTTTGTCTTTTCACAATAATTAATATACTTGCAGTTACTTCTGTTCATAAAGAATTTTAACAGCCTTTCAGGTTTCAGCAAAGATGTCACAGGATCTTCACAGTATCCTGTGACATGGAGTTCCCCAAGTTTGTGTATGTTTTGAGCAACTGGAAAGGAGCTCAAAGCATTTTAGTAGTAGCAGCCCAAGTCAGTTGCTTGGGAGGCTGAGGCACAGTTGAAGTGCCCTCCCCAAAGCATCCCAGCTCATCACCAGAATCTGAATGCTGAGACTTTCATTTCCTTTCCTGACCACTGAACACGTGTCTGTGGGACCAGACTCACGCTCCTTAATTCCATGGACTCCCAAAACTCGACTCCCACCTACACGCGGAAGGTACAAACTCGGGTAGGCCGCCAGGCCGGCGCCCGGGCCCCGGCCCTTACCATAGGAGAAGGTGTCTGGCAGCGGCACGCCGTGGCCGGCGAGCTCCTGGAAGGTCCAGAACTTGTTGACGCAGTTGAGGATGGCCTGGGGGCGGTTCATCAGGCGGCAGCCCATCTTCTCCAGGTGCCGCAGCACGGTGATGTCGCTGTCGCTCTGCACCCAGGGCGTGGGCACCCGCACCACCACCACCTGCGGGTACGCCGTCACCAGCTCCCCGTTCACCCGCAGACCTGGGCAGGGGGGAGAGAAGAG
>NW_008615843.1:0-5673 GCF_000691845.1 Merops nubicus | reverse complement strand
TCCTCTTCTGACCGACTCTTACACTTCATTACAGAAGCTTATTGATAAATAGGCACTATTGAATATGCTGTTTTACTGAAGTTACAAAAGCATTTCAAGACCAGAGACGAAGTTGGCAAGTGCTAGCTTAACTTCTGTAACTCAGTAAAGATAGTTGAGGAAATTAATAGTATCATTATTAAATCTAATTTTCCTATCATTGGTTAGCTTTAGAAATGTGGATCAACAAAGAGGCAGCAACAGTGAAAAATTTTGCAGAACTGCAACCAGACCTTTTGATAATTGAGAAATGGATTTCTCATTCAACAGAACAAAAGGAAGACTGATAGTTCAGGTGTTCTCCACTCTGTGATTAGGAAAATGAAACAGACAAAAAATACTAATGAAGCACTATTCCATATAAAAATAATGTTTTGAAGGTTTCAGAAAGCTTAAATTTAAAATCATTTCAATATATCATTTCAACACAAGTCATTTTATCCTGTGAGAAATAAAAAGGTTAATTTTCAAAAGAGAAAATTTTTCCTCTGAGATCTTGAACATTTAATTTCAATAATTTTACAGTTTTTGTAAAAAAATCCCTAATTTATCAAAAGCTATCAGAATGTAGCTTGTATGTTATCAATATCATTAATGTATCAGCTGCTATATATTAATAGAGCAGTAAAAATACATTTTAAGCATATATAGGTTTAGAAAAAATGTTTTGTCTTCCTGCATAATCTAATAAATAGTACAAAGAGATGAAACATGATTGGGTCTATGAGTGCAAAAACGTATAAGAATAAAATATGCAATAGAAGTGCACAGTGCTTGCAAATATACAACTTTTACTCCAAGTAAATAGTAACACTCTAATGACAAAGTGATATCACACACAATATTACTCACATTTTCAAGATAATGATGTAGGAAACTATTCAGCTTAGGAAATAGTATATTCCACCAGGAAAATTCTACCAGCAGTTAGTCTTATCACACTCCCCAAATGTGCAACCTTTTATGTCTTTATTGCTAGTGGTATTGGCTTACCTCTATATAAATTCACTACACAGACACATTTTTCCCTAGGAAATCAATATTCACCTCATCAAGAGCAAATTCTGTTCATTCTTGCTCAGGGTGTGGAACAATTGTTAACTGAAATCAATCAAACTCATTCAGCGTGCGAAGTGTGACAATCTGCTTTTTCATCATTTTGGTAAAGTCCAAATCAATCTTTTTGGCTCAAACAATCTTGTTGCTGATTTAAGGTAAGAATCTCCACGGTGTCATGTATTTGCATCTTCCTATGTTTCCTAAAATCTGGAAATTGTAATTCTGCTAGAACATAATTTTAATATCATTATGAAGAGTGCATTACAGAATCAGCCTTCTGGCCTTAAAAAAAAAAAAAATTTAAAAGCCCCACAATTGGGGTCATCAAATTTTGAGCTTTTGAAGTGCTAAAGGAAATATTTTGGGTGCAGACGTTTTTTGTACTCCATTTTAATTTGTGTCCAAGACAAAAACAGACATTCTAAGACTGTTTTGAAAAGGAACTGTGTCTAAGCACGCAGTTTATAGCAAAAACTTTGCATACTCACACTATTTTGTTATTTTCTGTTGATGTGACCAGGGAGCCCACAACAGATTTCAGAAACATTCCTGTAGAAAGCCAAAATTCAACGCCTGCAGTGCATTTCCACTTTACTCAAAATTATACCTTTATGGTATGGTATATTCAAATATGTTTGAGATGCTTTCTAGCAAATTTCAAATAAGATGCTATTCTATGAACATTTTATATGCAACACCTGTACTCTATGAGAATCAAGTTCTGATTACAGAATCTTTTATCACCAGCAATGCTAGACAGAAGTGTGAGGCAGCATTAACCTCAGATCCTTGCTGATTTTGATAAGCAAGAAAAAAAAACCCCAAACCTGCCCATCTGAAATCTGAAAAAAAAAAAATCAAACCCCTGTAACAACATTATTCAGTTTTCCCCACACACTACTGAGATAGAAACTCATCACAGAATAGCATTCATAAAGTGATACTACAGCAAGTCAGCACAGAATTGAAGACAATGCTGAAGCTGATATGACAAAATGAACAGAAATTGCTTAGAACTCGTAATTAGTAAGGCAGACATTCTGCATGTGATTCCTGTCACAAATTTAGCACGCAGCTTTCACATACTAATAAAATAGAACAAGACATATGGGAGTGTAACAATGCAAATCCTCCAGAAATCATTATTATTTCAGAGATCTTTCTTTCTGCAAAATCCCTGTGACATCAGCTCAGATTTCTTTCACACATCAAGAAATATAAGTACTGGAACCTTGAGTATGCTGTATCTACTAAGCATGATCTCACATGTTGCCACTGACTTTGAAATTGTCATAGCAATGCCACCTTCTGTAGTTTGATGTGACATTTATACAAGCCAGAGTTCTGCAGCAGGAGTTAGGCCATTAAAACAGTTGAAAGATAGTAGACAGTCCATATTGAGAGGTTTTTATAATCTGCAATGTCTTAAACACCATAACAAGAATTTGAGGGTAAGGATGACAGTTGTATCAACTGAAGTCATGAAAATACCCATGCTCCTGAAACAGCATGGTTGAGAGAATCCCATATTACTGTTATATGACTGGACTCTTGAAATGCATTATAAAATTAAGTTTTAAAATGCAACAGTATGACCGTATTATTTTCAGGGCCGACTGATATTTCCCTGTTGCTCTGTGCTGTGTGTAACAGTGTGTTAAACCTGGGTCTACATCTCATGCCCAAGGCAGAATAGTGCTAATTCTCTAAGGAATTAAAGTACTTTCAGTTAGACTTACGTTCCTGAGTGCTTATGTTGCTATGCAAAAGGAAACACAGGGGTGCTTCTGAAATTTTTCCTCCACCCTTTTGAACCATGATTTCAAGAGCACATCAGAATCAGACATAACACAAATAAATCACACTTTATCTACTTGTTCAAGTTTACAACAGCTATGCACTCTAAAAGTATCAATCTCTTTCAGAAGCATTCCAGAAGCCTAGCTTTAATGTTTATGTCTTTTGTGGATCATCATGTAGACTCCTTGCCTTGTTTTTTACTCATAAGCGTAGCTTCTTATTAGCATTGTGAATCAAATAATTCTCCTTGTTCATTTTTTTGGCTGTTCCTAATAAAAATACAGCCCTTCTCTGAAGTAATGAATTCACCATAATTACTATCTACACAGTGTAACCTAACTAAGAAAACACACTAAGAAATCCTCTGAGATATATAAACCAGTATATTAGGAAAATCAGTAGTGTGTATGAGGTATATATTAACCAAAGGACGATGAAAATCTCCATGTACTGTCAAGTCTTTTAGTCTTATTAGTATCATCTATTTTATGATCAAAAGGGAAGACTTAAGAATTGTGGAAGGTCATTCCCATTTGTACTTGTTCCACAAAGCACAGAGACAAGCATCACTCTGACAACGAAATAAGCATTTCAAAATATGCCTTGTTAGAAGCATATAGTGAAGGAACCATGGTCACTTAGTGAAAAACATTGCAACCTTGTGGTTATAAATAAAAATAGTCAGTCCTGCAGAAGCTATGAAGTACTCAGAATTTGATTTTCTTTCACAGCTGAATGGGACTATACTGATTTGTCCACACATAAGTAATAAAAATTAAAAAAAAACAAAACAAAACAACAAACTGTTTCCCAGCCAGCTGCTCCCCTCCCTGCTTTGTCTTTTCAGAGTTCACTGAGGGCCTCAAAGGCCTTCTTGATGAAAACCTATCTGAAAGCTGATATGCTAGTCCATCAGCTTGGATAAAACACTCCCCCCCCACCTTGTGTTACCAAAAACGTTTGTACACTTATGCTCAAAAAACATTCATGCCAGTTACTCATGCAAGACCTAAGGTATTAATCCAAGGAAGAATATAATCATTATGTATGTTTAAAGTAAATTAGGAAAAAAAAAAGTATATAACTGTTGAGTTTCACTGACAGATGGATATGCTACCATGAAAGGCAGAAGTTTCAAAAAATTTAGTTTGTCACAATTCCACATGCACTTAAGCTTATGCTTAAACTGGCCTCATACTCACTCTTTATATCTGCAACTTGTGAAAGGATATTACTGAAGCTAGAAGCCTCCAGTGGTTCAAAAAACAACTGGACAAACAGATTAAGCACAGTTTATTGAACAGAAAGGAACTACCTTTCATTCAATAATAATTAAGCAGCAAATCAGTGTATGTTGGGAGACTAACGTTAGACAGTAGCAGCATGATGTACTTGCCCTGATCTTTTACATTTCCCTAGGCATCTGCTATTAGCCAAAGATACAGGCTAGTAATGATTTGTCTTGCTTGGGAGTGTTGATGTTATGTTCTTATTTTCAGAGTTTTATTCCTGAAAGCTCATATATAAGCCAAGTCCTTAGAGACCATGCAAGATATTCTTTGAAAAGAAAGTTTGTTCCAGAAAGCATAGTCTGGAAGCCAGAAAATCCACATGATTTTCCTTGTTTTTAGAATTTAAAGCATTCACAGCACATGCTCACTGTTCAGTTCTTCTTTTGATTCCATAAGTATTAATATCAAGCTTTAGATATTGTGCTAAGACTGAAAATGCTCTATAGTGACCAGGCCTTAGACATGGACTTAGATGGGTAAATTCTTCAGTGTGTGAGTTGCTTTTTGGTATCAATTTAGCTTTTGCTTAGAGAATGTAACATTGGTTGTAACTGGAGAGAAGGAAAGCATTCTTTATTATGTGTTACATCAGTGATTTAGAGAGGAAGAACCTAAGAATCCAAATGACAATACTTTAGGATATCAAAGCTGCATATTTGACACACTCTGGCTAGATGCTTGAAGCTACAAAGAATGACAATCAACTTTTAGGAGCAACTAAAAGAATATACTGAAAACCATTGGCAAAGGTGTATTCTACATGGTAGAATAAGACATAATTCGGGGTTAAAATTAAAAGACCAAACACCAAACCAGACACTTAGGACTACAAATTTGAGAGCAGAAACCTATAGTAAAACCCTATAGTAAGTATTCTGCAGTCAATGAAGATAAAGTCCTGGAGAATATTGATACTCTGGTAAAGGCTGTAAGGAAAATGGTTAGAATTGATGAACCTAAGGGTCTTTTTCAACCTAAAAGGTTCTATGAAAAAATATTAAACAGCAAATAGAGAAAAAGAACCATTATTCCACATACACAGAAGTCATCTGTGATATTTGACAGAACCAAGAACTCACCTGCAGAAAGTTAAAAAAAACAAAACAAAACATCACCCCAGATGCATTCACTTCCCACTCTAATACTGAAGTTGTATTTCACAATTTTCCATCACATTCCTTTGGTACTGTCCTGGTTTGGGGTAAATAAAGCTGGTTTTGCTCTGTGATTTTACTTTTTAGGTGAAATTCCTCTAATTAACTACTCTATCTGAATTAACAGCATTTTCATAAACTGACTGTAATAGTAATAAGACTTCATATTTAGAATTACTGCCACAAATTAATATGCAAACCAAAACCACTGCTAGAGTCCAGCCTGGGACCCTCTCCCCAACCGGGGATGATGATAACGTCTTACCATCAGGGGGAGTTGGATTCAAAATTAACCTTATTAATTATATATATTTATACATAACCTACTT
>NW_008615842.1:0-28760 GCF_000691845.1 Merops nubicus | reverse complement strand
CCTGGGATTGCCTAGACCCAGATGCAGAAGAGCCCCCAGACCCCTGCCCAGATGCAGCTTCATCTCACATCAATTGTTTCCAACTGCATTTTTAAAGCACTGCTGGTTTCTCAGTTGATACACTGCCTAGTGACTGTGCAGCTCCTACTGAGAAGGTCTGGGGAGCCCACAGAAGGTGGGTGAGATGGCCCAGCACACACAGTAGCACAACCAGACTCAGCATTAGTGCAAGCGAGGCAATCCATCTGGTCTCTGTTGGGCTTTTACAGTCCAAGGGGACAAGTGAATGGTACCTGCTCAGCCTCAGCTGCAGACACTTGTCCCTGGTCACCCAGTCCACCTTCTTCCTCGTGGCCAACAACATAGCCATGAAATACCAAAAACACTTGAAGTATCAGCTAGACCTTTCATCAGTAAGCCAAAGGACAGCACTGACAGTTTTAAGTAGTCCTGAGGTAAACAGGGCTGCTCACATCTTGTTTCAGGCTGGCTGCTGACTTGGACTTAGGACAACACGCTGATTCATACTCAGATCACTGTGTTCTTCCTCACCACAAAAGCCCAGTTGCCTTTCATCTTCTGCCTTCTTTTAAACAAGTGGAACAATAAAAGCTCAAATTCTGCAATGCAGCATCTGCAGCCATTTCACAAGTGACCCTTTACAGCAATTCAAGAAGCTGCAGCCTCCCATCATCCAGAGGCTCTCAAATAACTGAGCAAGAAGAAGATCTTGTACCACAGCAGCTTGGTATTTCTTGAGGAACACCCCAGGCCTTCACAGTTCTGGTGTTGTCCTTGGAGCAGCAACCACCACCAGATCTTGAAAACAGGCCTAGCACCATGGACCATCGGGGCAATGGAATTATCACAACCCTGGGGCACAAGGGCAGAAGCAGCAGCTCTTCACCCATCCCTAGCTGGAGTAAAATCACAGAATGCCAGGGTCTGGAGGTTTACCTACAGCAGGCTGCACAGGATTGTGTCCAGGTGGGTTTTGAAAATCTCCAGAGAACCTGGAGACTTTCAAAACTCCACAACCTCTCCGGACAGCCTGTTCCAGAGCTCTGTCACCCTCACAGCAAAGAAGTTTTTCCTTCTGTTCAGATGGAACTTGTGTGTTCCAGTTTGTGCCCATTGCCCCTTGTCCTGTCACTGGACACCTTTGAAAAGAGTCTGACCCCATCCTCTTGACACTGACCCTACAGATATTTATAAGCATTGATAAGATCCACTCTCAGCCTTCTCCTCTCCAGGCTAAACAAACCCAGGTTTCTCAGCCTTTCCTCACAAGAGAGATGTTCCAGTCCCCTTGTCACCTTTGTAACCCTCTGCTGGACTCTCTCCAGTAGTTCCTTGTCTCTCTAGACCCAGGGAGTCCACAACTGGACACAATACTCCAGATGCGGTCTTACTAGTACAGAGTAGAGGGGGAGGAGAACCTCCTGTGACCTGCTGGTCATGTTCCTCTTAATGCACCCCAGGATACCATTGGCCTTCTTGGCCACAAGAGCACCCTGCTGGCCCATGGTTAACTTGTTCTCCACCACAATGTCAAGGTCCTTCTCCATGGAGCTGCTTTCCAGCACAGTACTGGTGCATGGAATTATTCCTCTCCAGATGCAAGGCCCTACACTTGCCCTTGCTGAACTTAGATTCCTCTCTGCCCAACTCTCCAGGCTGTCCAGGTCTGGCTGGGTGGTAGCACAGCCTTCTGGAGTGTCAGCCACTCCTCCCAGTTTTGTATCATCCATAAAGAAGGAACGGGTCTTCCCCTTCAAGGCTCAACCCAGACACTTGAGCTCACCCTTCCCTCCTTAGAACAAGAGGGATCCAGCCTTGGCCCCTCATCCAGACTGACACCATTTATTACACTTTTCAAAGGTCCTAAGCAAGGTTGAAGGGCTCAGAGTCAAGCATGCAGTGAGCAAGCACAGTGCAACGAGCCTGTTCAGGTACTTGTAGGAGAAAGTTAGGAGAAAAAATTCTCTCAGGACCTTGTTCCTTGAAGTAGGGACCAAGCTTCCTTTGCTGGAATGGCAGGCATGTATCTTTTCTGGGGAAAGATGATCTGCTTCCAGCAGCCGAGGTCCCAGTGGGCAGGACGTGCTGCACATGAGAACAGCATACGTTTTGTTCAGCACAGTGTGCTGGGACTGTCCCCTGCTGCAGTGAAGAAAGCAACTCAAGCCAGCTCCATTTTAAAGTCAGGGAGATTCATATTTAAGGCAGGACAATTTTTCTCAACTAGTTATTGCACATCTCTGCAGTTCCTGTTCCCAGTATGAAGGAAAAGCTCCATGTACCATCAACAATTTGTCCAACTCCAGAAAAAAATCAGAGTCCAGGCACAACAAATCAATCTCTCCAATTGAGTGAAAGTTTATTTGGGGCTGAGGAGTATTTCCTAGCCCCAGGGCAGGGCAGGGCAGGGCAGGGGAGCAGGCAGCAGGCTCAGGTCCCACACGTCTGCTGTCTCCGAGTGCCCTCTACCCGGCAGTGCCGGACGTACAGCGAGCAGCTCGCTGCACAACCCAGCCCAAGCCCACCCCTCGCAAAGCAGTGCCTCCAGTTGTTAAAAATAAGAAGAAATGCATCCAGCCCTGCAGACACGCTCTCTTAAGTTTCTCAAGACTCATGCCACAATGCCCCAAGTAAGGAAAATGTGTCATTGTAAATGTTTGTAACATCTGATTTAACATTACGCAGCTTCTCCCAGCCGTAAACCAGAACAAATACTCCCAAGATTTATTACATCCTTCCCTCCAGGGCCTTCAGCAATTCTACTTGATTAATTCAGCAGTTAAACAGCACCAAGCAGAAGCAAGATAATTTTAACATCCAGGATTCCTAAGATGCATACTGTTTTCCACCAGGATTTAGATCTGAAACCAGCAAGATGAGTCTCTAAATATGCTCTTATCCTTTTGCGTGGGAGAACAACAGGCACTGGATGTTCCCTCCTTGCAGAGAGATGCTGAGCTAAGTTTCTTCTTGTTCCCTGACATTAAGAATTTCTCATTACTTTGTGTATACCTGTTCCTCAGCTTACATTCTGGATAGGACAAGTATTCTCAAACTTGCCTTGCTGCAGCATGGTTTGAAGTGACAGAAACATCTCTTCAGCAGCATTGATAACAGGAGTGAGACTTTGTGGTGCATTTCTCCTGTAAATGTCTCTCTGATGAGCTCAACATCTCCTGTGAGCAGGAGAAATTTCCCTTTGTTCCAATCCCATGCTCAAATACCCAGGTTTGCCTCAATCCTGCTTCCCTGTAAATCCATGAAAGAGTTTTCAAAGTTCATTATTTCATTTCTCTGCATGGGCTCCTTACAGCAAAGTCTTCACAAGGAAAGACTCAGGAGTGTCGGTAGCACACTGGTGTTGGAGACAGATGCAGTGACAGACAATTGCCCTTCAGAAAGGCACTGGAAAAACAGAGACCATGAGTTTCTTACCTTTTCTCCTCAGGACCTCTCAGAGCAGGTCTATCATCCACATGACAAGAGCTCTTCTAAGGCTAGCTAGAAAACACAAATGGGGGCTGGAATAAAGCAGGTAGCCTTTCTGTTTCATAGCTTCTTCCAGCTTCTTCTCATTCTGCCCCATGAGAGACATGTATGTCCAAGGAAGGGTGTAAGCAGAGAAAGAAAGCAAACCTGCCTTTGGCACAGAGTTAATGAATTTATGAAAGCAGAACCAGAAAGGAGCACTGGCTCTGAAGTGCCAGAGTAATTGAAAATAGTCAGCCTACATAATATCCTTACTGCAGTGAGCAGAGGGTACTGAATAGGGTGTACTTCAGGTAACTATAATGCATAAAATTTATTGCAAATTAAACTGTTTACTGTACAAGGCAATTTAGAAGCACTGCCATGCTCACAAGGTTTTTTACTGTTGACTTTTCAAGTATTAAAAGACCATCAAAACAATATTAATTGAATGCTCCCTATGCCCTTCCACATCCTCAAAGACATTTACACGTCTTCAAGTAATCAAGAAAAATGACCTAGATTGTTTGCATCTGATGGGTCATTACTGTTCTACAATACCCGCTGGAAAACACACGTTAGCAGTGGTTTGACAATAATGTATTTGAAGCCACACAAAAAAAACCCCTTGGAGTGTATAGACTAGAGCTTCAATTGACTTGAAGTATGGTCTAGCATTTGTCTTGGCTGCATTAACAAGGTCTGTTTTACCAATACATTTGTATTTATGATGACTAAGGGCAGATTAGAGTTGTTCAAATTTGTCCTCCTGACATGAAAACACTACTTTGTCATTAATACATTTTGTAGCATAAACTATGATGTCAGGTCAATGTAAAGGGTAAAAACTTTCCTAAAGTATGCACACATCATTTTTTTTAAAGCTATTGAGCCTAATGGAATAACAAAGGTCATAATAACAAACCATTACAGCTTTGGTCTTGGCAACTATGTCCGCAGAAGAATCCTCCAAGAAACAATCATCATTTCTCCAATGTTATGGCATTAGGAGGACAGGAATGGTTCACAAATGAGTCATGTGAGCCCAGAAACGCAGTAGCTATGTGAAAGCTGAGCAATCAATTATTCATTTGTTTACCAAGAGCCTTCTCAGCTGACATTAACCAGAACTTCTTAAAAAGAAGAACTTTACAGCTGTCCTTGGCTGTCCCATGAGGCTGTGCTCAGAGGCTGGAAAGATTGCTTAATTTCTCTGTAAGTAATCTGGTATTTTTATTGAAATAAACAATAACATATGGACTAATTAACTGGGTTGAACCTGAGACCCAGCAGGTGTCAAAATATCAAAGACCCAGGGCTGGGGTGACGATAAGATGGGAGACTGAGGCAGGGAAAAGGGTCCTCAAGCAACCAAAATCTAGTTCTGGCTCAAAATGCAGTACATGAAATCCCAAGTAACTTTTCCTGTACATGGCATATTGAGGATATATACACGCATTTTGGTTGTATTAATACACATAATCAATCTGCTTTGATTAAATTACATTTTTCTCATTTTGCGGTGATTGTTTACCCTAGACCCTAACAAAGCTGTTACACTGAAATATTTTTCAACCACAAATGAGTAAGGTTTAAAGAGGTATAAATATCATACCTCCAGCTTTCTTTAATCTATGTTCTTTTTGCCTTTTTTGGTTCGAAAGACACATCCAAATCAGGGAAAACTGCCATACAAAAGGAACTGAGAAAATCTGGACATAAACAGTGCAATCAAGTGCAAAGCAAGCACATAAAAAGAGCTAATCTGTGTGGGGCTAAATTTTTTTTTTAAAGAAAAAAAGTTTCCTCTACATGCTAAGGCTGATGAGGAACACTAAAGCTTAGCATAAATGCAGACATCAGAAAAATGTTTATACATGGGTCTCCATCAAATTACATCTGAGCTCCACAAATATTTCTAGATGAAACAAAACTTAGAAAAACCTGGAAAAACTTAAATTTTTCATGCTGACATTCCCCTTGTGTTCAGGCTAGTTTCTCAAGATACCATCTGTGATATTACAATAAGTGATGATGGAATTGGAGTTTCTGGATTTTCAAAACTGCTAGCAAATCAAAACCCCTACCTTAACCTTTTGGTACTTATCCTGACCAATCAGCCTTCATCTAATTTTGTTTACTTTCTTAGATTGAATGCAAAAAATGAGTGCATACATTAGGAAACATTTTACCCTTTATGTTGACCTGCATCTACTTCTAGAAACGAGGGCAGTAAAAACTACAGTTTTAACAGCATACCTTGCAGTTGGACTCGATGAGCTTAAAGGTCTTTTTCCAATCTAAATGAGTCTATGATTGTATAAAAAGCCTGTTCCATTTCTAGTGTTTGTAGTAAGAACTCAGTTTCTGGCAAGAAGAGAGTCCAGCAGGATTTGAGAGGTGGCATGACACTGCTATGATGTCCACTCACTGAAAAAAAAAAAAAAATTCTCACTTTTTGTATGCTTTTTTAGCACATCTAAAGAGACTTTACCTACCCATCATATGAATGTTTCTTGAAAGCACTGTCCCTCCTTCACTGTTTATAAAAACAGCCCCACAGCACCAGCAAACCCTGGCATTTAGTGGAAAGGCAGCTGGAATTGCTAGAGTGCCTCATCAGCCATGGAAAGGCTTGGAGGGGACCCAGGAGTCCTACTTTTACTTCTTCCCTTAGTTACACCTAATGATACTGGCACTTCAGACTGTTTATTACTAAAAACAGCTCCATCCTCCTACTTTATGAGGAAAGCAAGTATTAATCCACCCATGTCAGAGATAAAATACGGGAGGCTCAGAATGGCTGCGTAGGGTCACTTTGGGCAGAGCTAGGAACAGAATCCCTGTCTAAACAAAAGTCTCATCCATTTCACTCCACTACTCTCCTCTAAATGATTATGCCAATCCTGTGAGCTATAGGGTGTGTGTAGGTAAAATCCCACCTGTCTACTTTCACTAACAAGACAAATGAAGAGATAACCATTAGCAAAACAAAAAGCGAACCAGGGCGTTGACTCTTCTGCATTAGCTGCTGCAAAGAGGAAATTGAGAACAGGGAAATTCTGATTCCCATCATGCAGCTACAGCCAGAAAATAGATAGATTAAAATGTGTATCACCACTCTTCCAATACATTTATCTCTACTACCATGGGCTACCTCTCAAGATACTTAAGTATCTAATCCAAAAGTCTGTGTAGAAGGACTACAGTCAATGTTGCTTTTGATAGACACATCTCTGAAAGCAATCACCTTCTCTTTCAGGTGTGTGACTGTCACTGGAGAAACTGGTGGTTTGAGGTTTTTTTATGTTTGTTTTTGTTTCTTTGTTTGTTTATGTCTGCATACATGAACTTAGGGATGGTGGTATAGAAAACACATGCAACATAAAGACCAGAAGCTGATCAAAATGAAAACCTGTAATATGAAGTCATGGGTATCTAGAGTTATTTTTTTTTAAAAAAAAAATCTGATTTAACAAACTTTTTAGCATTTGAGCTCTTAGACATGAAATGTGTAAATATACACATTTACTAGAACCACTGTTCCTCTGCAAAAGGCTTGAGCTGCTTATTCAAATAAAAGAATGAAGCAGTCATGAGCAAAAAGTGAGAGTTACCACTCACAAAATGTTGAACCTTCCCAATGTCACCTATCTTCAAAAGAGTCTCCATCTTTGGAGTATCTGAGTTACAGTCCTATCTGCAACAGATAGTATACTATTTTATGCAGTTAATTGGAAAATAGATCCCATATATTAATTAATTCTCTATGGCAATAATGACCAGGCAATATAATTTCTACACAGTTCTAATAAGTTAATGGAAACAAATGCAGCTACACCTATGCAGGAACACTAGTGTGAAGGTAAAGTTGCTGCCTTCTCTTTCCTTGCCCAAAACTGCTAACTGGGAGTAATGCAAATGAAATCCTCATCTTCTGATTTCTTTCACTTTGCCATGCCTATTTTTGTCACAGATGATGAAAACTTCCCTGGTTCTCTGACAGTTCAAGAAAGGGCTGCCTGTACATGGGACATCAGTGATACAGTGGTAAACAGCTACTGCCCCAACACACTCCTCATTTGGAAGCCAGCACTGACACCCACCCCTCACTACCATGCTGCATGCAGGTTCCTGACTCTGGGAGACCCTAAATCTGCAGCCTCAGCATGGACTCTCAGTTTGAATTTCCTTCTCAGAACAGTTTCCAGCTGTTTTTTGATAAAAGTTGATCCTATAATCATTGTAGCAGAATCACTAGATTTTGAGCACTGACACAGCACTGGTTGTTCACATATCCTATTGATAAATTGTGCTGCCTCCTCCCTCCTTTCTCCCGCACACGGTCACGCTCAGAGCCAACTTTGTTGCCTTAGGAGTTTAGAAAGAGGCAGCAGTGGGGAAGCTGCAGGAGGGTGCATCCCCTCTCAGCACTTGCACCTAGGAAAGAGAGCAAGAGCAAGGAACAACCACATGAACACTGGTGAGCAAAGATGAAGTAAAACCACAAGGATAAATCAGCATAGGGAGAGCAGAAAGGTAGTGAGGAAAGCAAAGATTATTGCAGTATAAAGATGCTCATGATCAAGTGACTTGCTACAGCCATTTGGCAGCTTTCCTACTGCTTGAGAATAATTTTTCAGACCATTGTCCAAGTTATAATTGCACTGAAAAGAAAGCAAAGCCATCCCTTCCCTCTCATCTAACCTAACCGTGTTCTACTTACATTAGTGTGCTTGAACAAGAAACAAGAATGGCCTTCCTTGTCATGTTCCTTCTGCTTCATTACTCTGCTGACCACATAAAATATATGGTCTAAAATCTAATTAATATTCATTTCAGGACTGTTGTTCTAGTGGAAGGAGTAAGCTCATGCTGTAAAGAAAACCTGAAGACTGAATATCAGTATGTCACCCGGTGTCATGAGCAGAAAGAGTAAAGTTTGGCAAGCCCTAAGATCTGTATACCAATAGTATTTTTCCAGAGGTCTATGCAATGCAAAACACAAATCAGAAGGGAATATGGTAGTTATTTCAGTAATACGGGTTTGGAAAAAAATATTCTCAGATAGATGAAAGAAAGAAAGTTATTCCCTTGCTCAGTTTGTAAGTGGAAGCCTGGATTCCTCCCACCCAACATCATGTACAAGATTGTCTTTGCTTTTTTCATAGTTAGAGGAAAGACAGAGGCACCTCTTGAGGGTGGTTTGGCCCTGCTAACTACAGACTCCTCTGCTGGACCTTGCAGCTAGGTGGAAAGTTTTCTTGGAGGCATCTCCACACTGAAATGCATCTCCAAACAGCTGATACTTTAAAAAAGACCCTCACTGGAACTGAAACCAGATTCTTGAGAAGATTCAGAGATGATTAGGTCATGCCTCACATACAAAGTTAAACTCACCATCAGAAAAGCAGAAAGGCTGTTTCTAAAGCACAGGTTTTAGGTGGCACTTTTCTCCATCCAGCAACAACAACAAAAAGACAGAATATATTGCAGTATAATGTGTTTGCAATGCCTGTTTGTAGATACAAAAAACTTTGCCTTCTCTCCTAGCTCATCATTAGGAAACTCCCATTTGGTAGTGAAAGAGCTGGGTGCTTTCTAGACTTGCAAGGAGCAGAGAAGTCTATCTGGGAAAATATGTAAGGCTTCAGGTTGCCTAGTATGGGTGGCCTCTTTCACTAGCTTTATTGTACATTTTTTCCTAGGATTCAACGAGTGAATTGAAATGCTGTAAAATAAGGGAAGCACATAAAATCTTAATCTGTTAAAGGCCTGATCCTCCTCCTATTGAAAACAATGGCAAAACTTCCACTGATACACAGGGCAGGCAATTCAACAGTAAAACAACCAGAGGTGTGTTTGTGGACACATCACAAGTAGCATATGGGAGATCTCTCCCAAGATCCCAGATAAAAGAGCTGCATTTCCAGTAATCCTAAAACACCTAAATCAGAAGGGGAACAAAACAAGCTCCCTGAAACATTCAGCCAAAAGTGATCTGACTCTAGTAACAGCAACAGAGCCCTAACAGGTGAGCAACAGCAACTCTGTTCAAATGTGGGTTTAAAGTCTATTTATACTTTATCAGTGATTTAAGATCTTAACTTGTGTATTTATTTAAAAAGCAGCAGCACTGTCAAACAGCTGACAATATGAGTAAAATGCAGCTTTACTTCTTGAACATCTGGGAATAAGGGTAGGAGAATAGTTGGCTGACAACTGTGGAGCTAGTACAGATTTAGGACCCAGTGTTACCAAATGCAAAGCCTCTCCAGGCAATAGTGAAGGATCCTCAGCTGGATCTGTCCTCTGGGATGCAGTTAAGGACATCAGTCCCTAAAATTAATGATTCCCTTCCCTGAAAATGTACACTTTGTTGTATTTATGGGAGCTTAGAGTTCATGCACAGTCTTAAGACAGACTAGAAAGCTCATGCTGAATTCTTTTATCTGGGGGAAGTTTATGAGTTTTGTATGATGGTCAAAAAGAGGCAGAGTTCAGTTTATTTGTACTGAAGTCCCTTATAGACACAGTTATCATTTATCCACAAACACATCACAGAATCATAGAATGTGTTGGGTTGAAAGGGACCTCTAAGGGTCATCTAGTCCAACGCCACTGCAATAAGCATCCCAGCAAGCAGGTACACAGCAGCAGACCACATCAAGGCTTCTCGGATATGGACTTCAGCTGGAACAGGTCTTGCAGCAACAGTGCTAATTTCCAGAGCTGCATAACGTGGCAACAAAACCAGGGACGCTCCTGTGTGGAAAGTTTATCAGGCCAAATAGCTCACATAAAAAATAAATAAATAAATAATAATAAAAAAAGAACTCTGAAGTAGCAGCAGCACAAATCCCTGTAGTATTGTTCAACAAAAATATCCTGAAGAAAGGAGAAAGGCAAAGGTCATCTGTAGCACACTGAGAACTCAAGTCAAATATTACCTTATTCAGGTGAAATGATTCCTCAGTTTCAGGTCTCATTTTTGGAGATGCTGGATGTATGGCTTCTTAGGGTATACAAACCCTTAACTTTAACAGTTCAAAGAAGGTAACTAAAAATAGCAGTGATTAAGGCTGTGTGTATTCACATGAAGAGCTACTGAAATGTGGACCAGGCAGGAATTAGCATTTGTTTTTAATGACTTGAAATAATGGATCTATAATGTAAGTGGCTGAACCCATAGGCTACATTTGAAATGCCTTTCCAGGCCTTGCCTGGTGTCCTAAACCTATGCATACTTTTTACTTATATGGCCCAAAGACCAACTCCATCTGGGAGATTGCAGCAGCACAAGCTACTATGTTTTCATAAGTAGAGGAGAGTGGGGTCATAACAGGTCATTGCTGCCAGCATCCTTGGGAGAGTACATTGCTGTAGGTGCTACACTTACACATCTAGAAAGACTTTAGCAACTAAAGTAGCAGAGCAGAAGGAAAAAAAAAAAGAGAGAGAGGACTGTGATAAATCACCCAATTCAATCCCTCCTATAAGGCAGGACTGGCTACTACGTTACTTCTGGGCAAGGTTTGTCCCATCCATCCTTAAAAATCTTCAAAAGCAAAGCCTCTCCTGATGCCTGAACAATCCAGTCCAGCTTCTACCCTTCTTTGCCACCAAGAAAGGTTTTCCCAGTGCCTAACCTGGACCTCTGCTGCTCAGCCACCCAAAAATTGAGGGCAGGCAAACATACAGGTTTCCTTAAGTCCTACCTGCTTATTCAGGCAGATTGCTTGGGCTGCAGTAAAGTGAGGAAGATGGGATGTCTTTCAGAGAACCCACTCCTGTTCCTGTTCCTGTTCCAGCAGGCAGCACTAAATCCTGAATGAGCCTTTTGCCACTCTCCTCAAAGGAATGAGATGCAGATGCAGTCGTGCCTCCATTACAGCTGTGGAACAACCTGTGGGCTACCCATGATGTTAACACACCATTATCAGCCTTTTCTTCAGGAAAGGAGACAACCACAACCTATACCTCAAGGGAAGAGGAGCTAAGGGTGTCTCTACCCCACAAAGCCAAGCCCAAGACAAAAATACCCCCTTGTAACACTAACCCAAGCTCCTCACAGCACAGCGGAGCACCAAGCAGAGATAGTCCTCAGCAGGATTCATGTGTTACCTCCAAAGAGAGGATGATCATCCATTCCCCTTGGGGTTCATAAGAAGCCCGAGTGCTGAATTAACATGCCCGAGGTGCTGCAAGCCCTTCACTAGGTAGCCACAGAAGGATTTCACGAGTGACTCCTGGCTGTAATTCAGAAGTTGTTTCCTGCTCCACTAGCTGGCTGCAGAAACAACACTCAACAACATTTTCACAAGGTTGTTACCACTGAGATAAAAAATAAGAGAGACTGGAGACTCTCAGTGCCCTCCACTACCTACCAGTGCCACCTGGCTGCTGCTCCCTGCTCATCTGCAGCATCCTGGTGCTCAGTGGAGGTATTTCCTCAGTGCTTTTCCAAAATGTAGTGAAAATGCACCTGAGAGTTTTGTCAGAACACACGAAGAGTGTTTTTTTTCCATTTGCTCAGATCCATCAAAAGGATGTTAAAAGAACATTAAAAATATTGAACTTTTGGCCAAAAGGAAGACAAGTGAGAAGGAAAATCACTTTTAAGAAGCCATGTTCTTGAAAACAGAAGCCTCCTCTCCCCTGTTTGGCAGTACTGCACACCCCAGGAACGCCGTTATCACAGCACCTTCACTCAGGGTGTGCTGCCCGGTCACCCAATGTGCTAGACTTCACAGGTAGCTTCTTCGTTATTTCAGCTTCTCACATGTCACTTCTGCAATGATAGGTATTTAGAGAAAAATCCTGCCCTGACTTTAGAAAAAAACCTCCCTGAAAGAACTGCTTTGTTGGACAAAGCATCATTTCTGCAATGTCACTTATGCCTGCCTTGAAAGCTGCTTCCAGTGATTTTCTTCCTAGGTGATTATTTTCCCACCTGCTTAGTCTCCATTGCAGAATCTACAAGGGCATCTTAAAGCAGAGAGGTAGCTTGCAAGATTTTGCCTAAAGTAGTTATTATTCCTTCTTAGAGATTGATAGCATACACAGCATTCTCAAGCAGATCATCTGTGTGAAACCTTCATGTATTTATTGTCACCCTTGTGCTCCTGCCTGTCTTGGGCTTGTCCCATACAACTGATGGAAGGCTCCCTAAAGCACAAGCTGCTGTTTAGCCATGTCACTGGGCAGGGACTGGTTCCAGTCACAGGTGCAAGTGGAACAAAAATAATCATGCACAAAACTTCACTTGGGACAGGTTCGAAGAAAGAATCTCAGTCAGTTATTTATTTCTTGGCAATGCTGGTTGCCAAGACTTTAATTTCAATATAGGGTGAAGATTCAAAGCAGAGAAGTGGAACTCCTGACACCAGCGGGATTAGACATAAATACATTCACTCTAACCCAATGAGCCTGGGATGTCCTATATCCTAAACTGATTTTGAATCTTTCATTGTCAGTATATCATCTTCAAGAGGTGGATACTTGGCAAGCACCTACGGAAGGACGAGGTGATACATTAATCAAAAGCTTCTAGGACAGCACAGGCACAATCAACATGTAGGAAAACGTATTGCACTGGAAAACCCTACATGTCCCAGCACAGTACACCCCAGAGATCACTTGGGAAAGACAGTTAGCAGATTTACTGAAGTTTCAAAAGCAAGATAAGCAGCATCATTCTCCAGAGAAGGACAGAAGAAAGGCCTTCAGCAGAGAGTACCTCCCAGCCAGAGCAAAAGCTAAAGCAGACTACCCGCTGCAGCCGGTGATTAATACACCCAAGGCTGGTTTCCAATTCCACTGGATAGCTCAGGGGATGCCACCCAGTGCCATCCAGAACACAGAGGCTTCTCTTACCAGGCTGCATAGATGTGCACATGTTAGAGCTGCCACTCAGCTTGCGGCACGGGGGGAGGCTGCAGGGACAGTTCCCCACCTCTGTGCACAGCCCTCTGAGATGGCTGCTGCAAACCCCAGCTCACCTCAGCATCACAGACACCCTCAAAGGTGCATATACCTGTGACACAGCCAGGTGCACCCCATCAGGCACTGGGGGCTGGCTTTGTCAGGATGGGGTTGTGTTTATGACCACACACTCCTGTCTCCAGGAACCTGCCAGGCATGCTGGAGTAAAACATGGAAACCCACAAGCAATGGCAAGTGTCCTATGTTCTCAACAGAACCTTCCCTTAGCAGCAGAAACACATTGTCCCCGGGGTCCTGGCAAACAGAAATCTCAGACTATTTACTGTTCTAATAATTCATAATAGCAGTTCTTCTCCCTTTCCTTTTCCTGATCTCTCTACACACTAAGGTGTGCAGAGAGTTCCAACACCACCCCACTGCCCGCTTCCCATTTGGCTGCACTACACCCTGAAAGGCTACATGAGCAACTGGACTAAAAACCACTGTAGATCTAGGAAAGATGTTCTACCCACAGAGAAGGTGACTGAGTACTCAAATACACTGAGGGATGCATCACCTGTATGGTAGAGAGGGACTTAGAAGTGCAGCAGGGAGCACTGAGGCTGGACATTTAGAGAAAGATCCCTCAAGATCCCCTACACAAGGTCATTTCTTAGTCACTGAAGATGAAGAAAGAAAGGAGAAAGAAAAACAACTCAAGAAAAATAAAGGGAAAAAAAAAACCAACAAACATGTTTATAAGGTTCAAAACCTAATTATTACAACTTCATCCCGGGCTAGGACACTACGTACCATCTTGCTTTATTTCCCTGGTGACAGGAGTCTTTTAATCCAGAGGATACACCAAAAGTGATGCCTCCATTTTACAATGGAAAACTGCCAGGGAAGAAAACAAAAAATCCATGCCTACATCTATAATAGGTTGTTGTGAGCATGGAACAAGAATAGCAAGTCAGGGAACCTTCATATTTTTCAGGAATGGATCTTCCATGCCCTTACACAAGTTAAAAATGCCATGCAAAAGGATTTTCTCATGGGAAAAAGTAAGCAATCAGGAATGGAAATAAAACGCTCAGAGCTGATTATCTTGCCAACTTGAGATGCCTTCAGACATTTGTTTGGGGCAGGGAAACCTGACAAAACAAAATATTTTAAGTACAAATGCAAACCACTAAATTTTGAAATGAAGGTTGACTTCTTGTACATTCAACAATAAATCTGGAAGTGTACACTTACACACATAGACAGAGGCACACCCTATAAACAGCTGACTACAGTAAGGTTTTCAAGAGGGACAGAAATGCAGTGTCCATATTGCACTGTTAAAGGAAGTGATAAAGAACAGGAGGAACTGAATTGCTTTTTCAAACCCACCTTCGTGTTTTATGATTTTAGTGGAGAATTTCAGGATTTTGCAGTTTTGGGGAGAATATGCAGACTAAATATTTACACTCCACAAACCAACCAACCCCAAACAAAACCAAAAGCATTATCTGAAGTCTATTATAAATATTTTATAATAAATTTTAATTTTTTTTAAGAATAAAGGGGCTTGGTTTAAGTGTGGTGGTATTCAGGCTCACCTGTGTGCACGTTTCCTCCTCTTTTACGCTTACATATCTTCAAATATCTTCAAATCCAGCTCCAAACCCACTTTGATAGCTCCATCTAGATGAATAGATAAAATACACTGACCTCTCCTATTTGGATTAATAGAGAATATATAAAATAGCATCTGTGGGAGGCCCCTTCAGAATGGGCAGGCCAGGGACACATACTGTATCCAAACCTACTCCATTTAAAAAGGGCAAACAACCCCAGAGGGACTGGGGAGGGCAGGAACTGTCTGTGATGCTTTAAATATAGCGTATTTTCTTCAAATGCAGCTGGCATCAAATGTATTTATGTACATATAAAGTTCAGTGGACTAGGAACAGCTATTTCTGGGTTGCAGAGAGGTCAGAGGAATGCAAGACAAGCATTGGTGTGCCAAGGTTCTTGTTGGATGCTAAACTTGACATAGCTTTTTAGGAAAATGCACTTTCAGTAAAGATGCTGGTAGATTGCTCCGTAATGATTACACGTATTAAGAAAAGGACTGAACTTCTTAATCTACAATATGGGTTTTCTACTGCTTGGAGCTGAGGTGATGAGAATCTTTTTCATAACAAACAAAAAAACTACCCCCTAGGGTATTTTGGTTTTGGGGTCAGGGTTTTTCTGTTTGGGTCTTGGGTTTGTTGTTGTTTTTGTTTTTTTTTTTTTTTAAGATAAATGAAATATTTAAGCATGCCTGTGCAAATAAAGAAGTGACCATTTTCTTTTGCCCTCTTGAAAAGCAAATTAAAAAACCAGCTTTAATGGCAGTGAATTCTGTAGTGAAGTAACAGAAGCTTTGCATGGAGATGAGATACCGTGGGAAGAGGGGTGTACCAGGCTGCCTCTTTTTAGCCTGGAGTTCAGCCTACTGTTGAGCTCAGACTCCTGCCACACTCACTCATAGCATCCAAAGAAGCCCCAGCTGGGACCTGTCTTGCACCCTGCCCACAGCTCCCGTGGCTTTTGGGGCTTAGAAGCTCTCAGCCAGGACCATGGACACTCCAGGAGCACCAGAGTTGTAGGCATGCTTTGGAAGCACAGTGCTTCAGAGGCACTACCTCTAACCTCTCTGGGTGCAGGAGCTAACCTCGTCTGCTCCCCATGCAGGAACATTTAGCCATGCTGTTCATGTTTGTACTTTCTCTATGGTTGGTAAGTGCAACTGAACAAAGAGAGGGAAAGCACACGCATCTTCTAAAATACATATGCTGCCTACCTGTCCAGGATGCTCCAGCCCGGCCAACACTGCTCCACAAGGCTGAGCTGAGCCCAGAAGATAAACTGAGACAAGTTCTCAGCAGCACCACAGAAGTCGTAGCAAGCTGCTCAAGTTGTATCTGCTCTTAGCATCCTCCAAAGGGCTGAGAATTCACAGTGGCTTCCTGGAGCACAGCTGCTCCCAGACAGGTCCTCCCACAGGCTGCAGCCAACACTGCCACCCTATTTAGCAGGTGAAGAATCGTGCAATGAGATCCCTGTTGGCTACTTATGTAGATATTTTGGTTGCACACCATTGCACAGTTTGCCCAGTTAGAGAGCAGCTACACATGGGATTGCATACAAGTGAGGTTCAGCACAGATGTTCTGCTCCATCAGACACAGTGCTCAGAGCCTTCACTTTTATGAATTAGTTGTTTAAGAATTCAAGTTATATCCTCTTGCTTTTCAAGTAAACTCAAGGCTACAACCACTTCTAGGGCCGAGCAGAGACTTTTTATGGAAATCTAGAAACATCAGTTATTTTTCCAGACTTAACAACTAAGTTTAGATTGATAGGCCTATTTGTCTGCCTGGTGCCCCTCCAGGATTAATTACATCACAACCCTCACACCTGCAATCAAGATATTTGAGACTCACATTTCTGAACACAGAAACATGAGTTGGTTCTGCTAAAGGCCACACAGCCTGGGATGCAACAAACTATACACTGGACAGAATTAGCTCTATTAGAAATGAAAGAATAGAAGAGAGCTGAGGGAAAGTTCCTGTCACCTGCCACTTGTACGAACTGGAAAGAAGTTGATATTCCTTACATGAACCCAAGGGATGGAGAGTTAATATTGAACACCAAACCACACAACTATAAACACAGTAGAAAATATCTGTTTGAGGGGCTCAGTCTTTACCTTTGAATGGATCTAGGACATCGCTGGTGCTCTTGATCTCTCCTGGGATCAACTATCACTGTGGCTTTTGATCTTTTTCTAAAAATCTGAAGTTTTTGAAACATAGCAGGAAGTGGCCCGTGGTTCCCTAGGTGGGGATAGATGAAGCAGGTATTCTTTGAATCTGACTCTAATGTCTATTGCTTTGTTTCCTGCAGCTAGAGAAGACTCTGCTCTGTGACCCAGCTGGTTTCATCCAGTTCTACAGTTTTATGAGTGAAATTCTGACAAAACGAAGAGATTTAGCCATCACCTTTTACTTACACAAAGGCCATACAGGTAGGTCTGCCAAAAATAACTGTCCATGAGACAGTGTATGTAATCATGCCTGCTACGACTGAAGAACCAGAGCTTCTGAAGGATGCTGAAAGCCAATCCTCAAATAACAAAACACAACCATTCTTTGGAGTTCAGTAGTGACGAAGCTATGAAGGTTAGCACATCAGTGAAGCAGGATAATTGTTTCACTGTGCTTATTATCTAGCCCCTAAAGAGTGAGGTCAGCTGGTAAACAAGAGAGAGAAGCTGTCAGAGCAGCTTTGTGCAGTAGAGGAGCTACAATTCTGCTCTGCAGTGTAGGCCTTGGAGGGAAGTGACATTTCAGTCAGCAGGGTCAGCTGTTTTCTCTGGTGACAGTTACTTGTGCTTTGATTTCCTGAAGTCAACAGGATGACCTGTTGCCTATGGAGGAGCGTGGCATTCCTCAGGCCAGCCTACAAGTGTCTGTGACAAATACTGGACATTGATCCTAGACCACAACTAAGGCTCATTCTCAGTCTGTCTGCACAGAAACGCCTTGAGAATGTGCAACCACCCAGTTCCCTGACTCCCTTCACAGCTCCACCTCTTGCAGCTCCAGTCCTGCAGTCACACAGCAGCACTCTCCTCTCCACTGTGTCTTCACACATGCCCAGAGAACAGCCCAGCCAGCAGGCAGGCATGGCACTCTTCCCAAGAGACTTGCAATTGAACACAAATAAATAAAAGTGAATAAAATTAGAAGTACATCAACAGGTGGTACCCCTTGTCCCACACCAGAAGAGTTGATAGAAGTGAAGATTCTGGCTCCAGAATCCAAATA
This sequence comes from Merops nubicus, assembly GCF_000691845.1. Classification (NCBI taxonomy): domain Eukaryota; kingdom Metazoa; phylum Chordata; class Aves; order Coraciiformes; family Meropidae; genus Merops; species Merops nubicus. Next base: position 10,481 of record NW_008615842.1, on the reverse strand, counting down.
CTGTCACATTGCATAAGCATCTTTGTTTCAGAGGAAGCCCAGTGTCTGAAACTCTTGTTAACTTCACCAGTGTCTCCGGGTAAAATGCAAAAATAATTACTAGTAACATTATAAGTAGAGATGGTTAACATTAACGCAGTGGCCATATAGGATATGAAAAAATAGGAACCTTTATGATGTATGAACATTATCTCTCTTCCAGTTGAAGAAATGACTGAGACACGTGGTTTTGATGCCCAAGTTATTTTTTTAAGAACATTCTGTCCAAAAGAAACAGACTTTGCAGGTGTAGTCCTCAGCCCTGCAGTTGCCCAGTACAGGGGATTTCTTACCAATCTCAAAAGTAGAATAAGGGGATGGAACAGACCAGAAATGAACATTTTGTGGCAGACATTTTTTGGAACCTTTGCCATTTGGACTGGCAAGGGCCAGGAATCTCTTTTCTTCTTATGAAAAATTGGAGCAATGCCTTTGGAAGGCTTTCTTTTTCTCCTTAAGATGCAGAAGTAGAGCTCTTCCTCAGGTTTTTTTTTGGTGTGGAGTGCAGACTTTGCTGAAGTTGTACCTGTCTCAAGTCTGAAATAACCAGGAAATTTCTGCTTGCAAAGGCTGTCCTGTTCTCACACAACCTTCTGCATGAATTATGTTGGTGCTGTAAAAAAAGTTTTGGTTCTATACTTACATCTGATTGTTCTGCTCTCTCATGCATACGGCTTCCTCAGGTTAACCACATATTTTCCTCAAGTGAGAAGTAAGATTAAAAAAAATAATCATCACTGTTAATTATATGTCATCCTGGAAACAGCAGCAGAAGTTAAATGTCAAAACAGAAGAAGAAAAAGAATACTCACAAATTTTACACCTTACAAGAGTTTAGATTCAACAGAAGTTTATACTTTTGTTTTCTCCTCTAGAGTTAAACCAGCAATTAACATTTTTAAGTACACAATTTAAAAAGCAGTGGTTTATGATTGACATGTTTTCAGTCAATTTCCCAAATGGCTTTAGCAAAATCAAATACAATTCCTACGGTTACAGCAGTTCAGCACTTACAAGAAGACATTCATATTGTAATGGTCATAAGTTATGCTCTCCATTTCCCATAATGATCCTTTTGCACCAGGTAATTGATTTGAGTGTTAGTTGTGAAATGTGTTGTACACAGTTTTAGGATTCCAGCCAAATTCTTCTAAAGGGCTTTTACAGGGATCTATCAGGTTTTTAGATCTATGGCATTTTCTTAACAGGAACTCAGATGCAGTTTCTCGTTGGAAAGACAGCCCCATTTCCAAATGAGCCCAACTGATGACAGCCTAACGAGAGCAGCATGATCTAGACCACACAATTTGTGTTACATAAATCCTAACGCGGTGCTAAAATAACAGTGAAAAAAATATGTTTGGCTAGAGGCAAAAATTCAGCTCTTTCCTTCTGCTTCTTTGACTTAGTGAAGAGACACACACTTAACTAATTGCTCTGGCAGCTCAGCAGGCTGGCTTTGCTTAATAACACCATCAGGAATTCCCCAAGGTTTCAGCTTCTAATATTGAGGATCTTCAACACACACTTTTAAAGTGAACCTCTGGATTATTTTCCTTTTCAAAAGATGCTTTTTCTCTCACTTCCTCCCACTAGTCACCACATCAGGCATAATAATACACAAATACATACCATGCAGTCTGAATGTTATGCAGTCTGGGCACTTGTCTGTCACAGAAAACCTAAATACTTACAGAACACTCTGCTAACAAAAGGATATTTGAAGCAACTCTGAGTTCGCAAGTAACAGAAAACTACCAAGCTTCGGGCTTGCCCAGTACATCCATCTGAATTTGCTCAAAGGCACGACAGCTCTTCATTTTACAGGTCTAAGTCATGAATACGCAGCAAAACTCCAGTTTCATATCCGCAACAGAAAACAAAAAATCTAACCACCAAATTGGGTCATAGTTTGTCCTTCACGCTTAAGTAGATTCTTCTTTTTGGCTAGTTCAGTGCTCTTTCTAGATCTAGTAATCCATAAGAAAGCAACAGGCAGACAAGCATGTGAAAGATGGCTGGCTTTTGTCTGGGATTCCACTTTAAAAAAAAATAAATTAAAAAATCACATACAATTTAAAGAAAAGATACTACTGCCATAAACCAAATAGTTTCCTCCCCTATCTGTTTTATGTAGCATAAAATACAGCAGAAAACACACTTATCAGCTTCCTACAAATGGCTAATGTTTTGGTTTGAGTAAGGGCATGGGTGGGGGCAATCATAGATCTAAATGCATAACCAGTAAGGATGTTAACACACTCAGTTTAAAACTGCAGCTTCCCAAGCATCTGCTCAGCAGCCCAATTTCCTATAGTGAGAAGTTCACTGAACCAGAGAGGAACCACCCATGAACACAGAGTCTTACAGTATTGACCTGGACATCAGCTTGAACAGGGCAGGCTCAGAATCAGATCACTCCCAACAGCTTTTCTTCCCCTCCCATGTGCATAAGGTCTCTCTGATCCAGGGTTCGTTCAGTCAGACTGGAAGTTCTGCTGCTACAGTAGCAAATGCATCACTCCAAATGCATCGCTATGGTACAGCCTCAGTGTCTGCTATGCTATACAGGAGAAAAAATTGATGGTTCAAACTCTGTCAAGCAGAGTTCATAAACTAAACAAACCTGCAGTCTTACTCATCTTTAGCCACTGTTCCCACGTTTAGGCTACAGTAGCATTCATTCAGCTCACAATGCTTCTCCTTCTGATATTGCTCTGATCTGGAAAGATAGTAGTCATCTTCAGGAAACAATTGCAGGATAAGAAACATTGCAAAAAAGTATCTCCAGGCATAAACAGGATAAGAAGAGTGGAATCTATGAGAGAGCCTTGCCACCTGCACTTCATGTTCACTTTTAAAGGCAGCTCAGTGTTCCACATATTTACTTTACACTTGGCATGACTGGTTTTGTGCTTCTTTACAGGCACTGAATGCAATTAATACACCAGGCAAACCCCTTGTAGGTAATTCTGGATTCTGACAATGAGCTTGAAACAAAATTTTAGGAGGTGTGATACTCACAGCAGTGCTGTAAAGTCTGTCTTGGATTAGAGTTTCTTCTATCACAGCCTCTAGAAAATCTAAAGATGTGGTTGGCACAGCCATGCTAGCAGATGGCACAGTCTGAAATGACTGGCAGTTCATAGCCCCAAAGACCCCCCTGCACCTTACAAAGGAACACAGCACAAAAAACATTGCAAGGAACGAGGAAAAGTTATGCTGGTGACTGCGTTCATAGGAAAACAATTTGTATATCAAAGTGAAAAGGCATCTTCTGATCAAAGTCTCTCTCATTACTGGACCATCCTGTACACAGGGTCTCCAACTTGAATCGTTCCAGTTTTGTCAACAGCGAAGTATCTTCCAAAAAGAGGGCTGGATTTGTATATGTGTCGCTCAGACGGATCACATAAGCGGTAACTGCAGACAAAGAGGGAGAGAGACAGAGCACTTCTTCAGAATCAGTGGCACCAACTTCTAAACACCAAAATACCAGTGCTGAGAGACCATACTAATAGTGATGCCCTGTTTTGGTCACCACATTAGATTAAAAACTAACGAAATAATATAATTTAGAGAAACAAGCAGTCCAAATAGAGAAAAAAGCTCCACACATCAGTGTATAATACGCATACAAAAGACTTTACAAAAAGAAGTGCCACAGTTGCCAAGTTAGACCTTTAAATACCTTAAATACCTGTTACCGCAGGCATTCACCCTAGCAGAGATGAAAGAGAGAGGGAATGGAAACTTTGAAAGAGAGAAGAGAGAACTTCCTGAATTTTCTTAGCATATAGAATTGCAGAAAGTCAAGGGGAAGCCAATATACACAGACCTTTACACTGCATTATTATGTCCCACACATACTTCAACCCCCTTTTTAAAACACTAGTCTAACTAATCTGTTGGGATCCAGCCTAAATCTACTCCCATAGCCTAAAAAGCACTGGTATTTTTACAACCTTTTCAATGTTTCCAGGGGCTCCTTCCTGTCCAGTACCCCAGTGTCTGGGTTAACAGTTGTTAAAATACACCTGCAAAGACAGACAGCACCCAATCAATAACTGCTTTTTAACCTAAATCTTTATACATCTATATAAAATAAAGGTCTCAGATGTTTACCTGGCACAACACACTGTCCCTTTCAACTCTGCATCGCCAATAAGAATCTCCTCCCAGGTGTCCTGAGGGAAAGTAAAAATTAAGCACAGATCAGACCTCTCCACCTGCAACTACTTTCCCATGAGTGGCACAGCCATTCCCAGAGAAAGCAGCACCACTTCAGAGGATCACCTCTACCTGCACCTTCAAAATGAGTACAGTTTTCTATTGCAATCCTTCTTGAAAGACAAAAACCCATTTCCACTTTAGGAACTTCTTAGGTTTGGGAAATATCAGCTCTACCCAGAGCAACTTCTTTACAAAATCACAACGGGACATAAGAACTCATAAAAGTCACCATTGCCAGTTCACTTCATCATCAGATATCTTCCTAGACAGTGGTTTTTGAACCACCAGAGTATTGTCTGAGATGTAGTGACAGACTGCAGTATTGCAAGGGTCAGTTTTACTCTCATGCCAAAGGCTATAAAACGTCACACCGTCCATTTACAAATGGTTCATTTGCATCATTAATTGATCTATTACAACAGATCACAGAAAGCACGCATGGCTTTCCCTACTTTACACTTAAAGATGAGCTTTCAGTAGCAAGCCTGTCATTTAAATACACGTACTTCATCCTTTGCCAGGCTGAATAAGCACTCACAGACCTGTCTCCTCCCTCAGTGTTTCACACGCACTGATGTGAGCAGAAGCTGTTATCTCTCTGGGATCCAGTTGCAAAAACCAGAGAACAGCGGTTTTCCTCACCATCACACAAGGAAATTGGGTGACAGAGAAACACAACCAAGCCTCCACAGAGACACTTCAGACAGTTCTTTTACCTCCTCAAAAGCGCTGCAATCTGTCACAAAAATATTTGGCCTGAAGTTCTGCATCTTAACTTTCTTCTCCAGCCTGGTATTTAAATCATCCATTGAAGCTTCTGAGAGGATCAAGACTGGGCTACAGTCAGGATAGGCAACCTACATAATAAACAGACACAAACAAATCCAAAAGCTGGTGTTAAGAGCACTGGAAGAAAGTTACTGAATGGCAAACCGACAGGAATGTTGGAACCAGTGGCCACACATTAGTGACTGGCAGGCTGCTGCACTCAGGTTTTAATTTTCCTGGAAGTAGATTAACATGTCAACTAACATGCTCCTTCCTATTTCATTAACCACAGTAAGTTTGATTTGCTCAAAGTGTAAAATTAAACCGCTACTCATAGAATTAAACCAAAATTATATGGGCTACCACATAAAATAATAGCACATGCATTTCCCACACATTTATTGTGGGTGTTACAAACAGAACTAAGTGTATCAGTAAAACATGTTATGGTAAGTTATGAAAGGTACTTAAGACATTTAAGGATCTGCTGAACGTATCTGGCTAATTATAATCAATTAACTGGATTTTTCTATATAATGAATGTTATCTTATCACAACACCAGAGGGAGTTTTAGGTACAGAACAGCAATACTAAATTCTAACTGTCCATTCAGCAGTCCAAATCTGCTTGGACACGGGAAGGCTGCCACTTTATCAAACAAGGCAAATCAACAGTATTAAAAGAGAACTCCTACATCTGCTATTTCCATTGGACAAAACAAAAAATAAATTCTGGCAAGAATTTTAGTGTAGAGCCCTCCTCCTGTCTTTCTATCTTATGTTATCCTTTCCCCTCACCTTGTACATGCCTTTACAACTACTAGTAGATGAGTGTTGAAATAACCATATAATTTTGCCCTCTTTAAACATCAAGATTCCTCAACATCACCCCTCCTAATCTGACGTCCTTTTTGTCAAAACTTGGCCCTCTGAATTGATCTCAGTGCCCTCACATAATAAATGCATCTCTATAGAAGTCCATAAATGACTATAACTTCCCTTTGTGAAGCAACAAGCAAAACATTGATGACTTATAGACAAGAACATTCATTCTTCTAAGCAAAATACAAAGTAACACAGCTCATACCAGTACACTCCTAGACCTTACAAGGGATAATAATGAAGTTATTATTAAAGTTTTTCTATGCAACACAGATTACACAATCAAATCATCTTCAAAAATGTAACCCTTTTTCCACTAAGGCAGAAAAGGAATGCTATTCTGCACTGTAATAGTTCTGCTTTAAATATCAGTATCAGATTCCTTAGCTGTGTGAATGGTCAATAACTTAGATTTGAAGTAAAATTTAAGCATATAACCTCTCATAGAAGAAGAGACTACTCCTGTGTGTTAAGTACACAGCTACATTCTGCTAAACTGGGCTCAATCACCAGTGACAGAATGGGCATGTTTTGTTGGGAGGGTGGGAAATGGCTAAAAGAAGGTACTGCTGAGGAAGAGAACATTCATTTACCTCATCTGTGGTCCGGAAAAGGTTTATGACGTCCTTGGACTTCCTCGGGATCATGGAGGGCTCGAAGTGCACCAGTCGATAGGGCTCTGACTTCAGGAAGGTGGTGATCCACTGAGCCACCTCATCTCCACAGTCCCTGCCTTGGATATCCAAGCCAAACACCCTGAAGGGCCAGAAGACATCAGCAAGTTAGCTAGAAAGCTGAAGGCTCAAGCGTGCTTATTACTCATAGGGAAACAACTTGTTCTGGTAGTAGTAGCAGCAGGACACAGTAAACAAAGGGCCTGGATTATAACAAGGTGGAAGTTGGTTTCTGAATTTGGCACAAGGATCATTCCCAGAGTACAATCTCCTTGTGGTCACCTTGTTTGGAAAGCTAAATAACATGGACATGGCCAGGTGATACCAGCTGGTGGAAGAATGAGACATGAAATAGCCTTTAGGTGCCCTCAGCTAACTTCAGGTGCCCAGTAACAAACCTACCTGCTGCTTGCCACACTTTGAAGCTAAAAAAGGCATCTACTCTTGCATTTGCATGTGATTGCAGCACCGAAAGATTTTGACACAGAAATCAGCTGAAAGGTAATTCATTTCAGAAAACGAATGACAGTTTGAACAGATGTGGTTTGTTACTGTAACTGACATTTACAAATGTTATTAATTGCAAATGTGCCTGACTGTTAAGGAAGCTTTTCTTCAGATTTTAGTGCTGTAAAAATTTATCCAGAGCCAAGTGAAACTCTTAAGCTCAAACTCAGCATATAGAATAACTCAGTATCCTAAGAGAGGTTAAAGATTTATAAAGGAAGCAAAGTCCATGGGACAGAAAAAGCCAATGGCAGTAGAATACAAACAAGTTTACACAATACCTTCCTGGCAAGAAAAGGTAAACCTCAACTCAACCTTTCAATAAACTTCAACACCAGCCATGAATGTTTTACTGCTCTCTTCAAAGGAGCAGTTTTGACCCGAAGGCACTGCAGTTTCCTCTACCTCTGCAATCCTACCCTGGATGACTTAAAGCACAGGGGTGCCCAGGCAGCTCATCTACCCTGAGCCCAGCTCCTAGGAGCCCTTCTTTACTCATCTTGGGGAGACACATCAGCAGTCGGAGATCAGGATGGTTCTGGCAGCAACATCCCTGCTCTTTTCACCGGGATCCTGTATTAACTCTGGCACAGGTTGGGATTAAATGTCACAACCCCAGACAACACCCAACTGCCCTTTGTGCCTCTTCCCTCTGTTCTCTCAGACCCTGCATGCCATGCCTCCTGGATGGCAGGACGACAGAGGTGAGGGTCTGACAGCTTCCAGCACTGCTGTTCTCCATCCAGGAAGCAGATCTATTCTGAAGGATCCACGGGAACAGAACATGGGACTGAAGTGCTGCAAACATGCCGACAAAGAACACAGCTGAAGAGCAGGAGGCTTCTGCGCCAGAGGGCTGTAGAAACCCTCTAACATTTGCACAAATAGAAACTCTGCCCACACAACAGCTTCAGTCCTACGTTTGACTGCCCCATGTGCAGGGTTTTTAAATACCCATGTAAAATTTGCAACTGGACTTAGCAGCTTTCAAGATTAGGATCTGCACAGCCTCTTGCAGCCAGGCCCACTACTGCGTTGCCTCAGCTCTCAATGACTGAGCATGAGCCAGCACCCGTCTGGAGGCATCCTCCTCACCCAGTGGTGGAGTCAACAGAAGCCTGTGAGAGGCCCTTGCCAGCAGAACGTGCTGTGCACCAAAACAGCTACTCCCACTCACATGCTGGAAGGGGAGAATCTGGAGCAAAAGCCAAATTGCTTCACTTGCCTGAATACAGCACTATTCTCAAACCTCATTCTTACAAATGGCTGAAGGGACAAGGAAGAATCAACCTTGAGCTGACAAATAGCAAATTGTTTAGGCACAGCAAAGTCATACAAACCCCCTGGATTTCTCCTGAAAAGGATGAGGCAATCTTTAAGTACAGGTATTGCTAATTTCATATCCCATAACACCACCTATAGTACCAGAGAACCTGGTAATTTTTAAACTCCACTTACATGCATCTTTCCTATTTGTGTTCCCAAATTTCAGCAATTTTAAAGCCACAGGGTGCAGTAGTTTATAAAAGCAAATTTAAAAAAAAAAGAAAAGATGAAGAGAAGATCAAATGACTGAGATCTAAAATTAGAAAATCAAAGATTTTTTTAATTACTGAATAAATGTTCATTTTCATCATGATAATTTTTCATTACATATTTAAATATTTTTCTAATGGCACAACAAATTTGAGAAAAGTAACATCTCAAAAACTGCACATTTTTGTAGTGTATATGTCCCTGGCTAACATACAGGCATCATGGACAGTCTTTTAAAAATCTGTCCTTTTTCTCCATGAGAAATGCTGTCATTTGTCACTTGCATCTCCCTTGTATGAACAAGAGATACTGAGCTTCACTGATCAAGGGTTTCCACAGCAACAGATTTATGCTGAAAGCTAATGTATGCAGTTCTTTTCCAGTATACTCTTAGTTTAGCAGCTGGTACACTAACTTTCTCTGCTATCCAAAGGAAAAAACACTTAACAGTATCTTCGTAGGGGCTAACACCATTTACAGTTACTAAACAGTCTTGCATCCTAATTGACATTTTAGCAGAGAAAAGGTTTCCTGCTTCCCCTGGCAATTTTCCAGCACTGACTTTAATACGTGAATGAAATAAGCAGGCCTGCATTCATACAACAAAACAGATAAACAGTTAAATGACTGTTCGTAAAAGGAGTGTTTGTAACCTGCTCACTTGAAAGCCCTTTGAGGGAGCACGTACAGCAAATGACATGCTCTCTGGGGATAGTTTCCCCTGTGACCACAGGGTGAGCCTCAGACAAGCAAGTTTTCAATTTAGGCACCCCAGTTAAATGCCTACAGACAGGGGTGAGGGAATTAAAATTCCAGTATCTCACTGATTCCAAATGTCCAATGTGTATCCAAAAATGCTGAGGCATATACTACTGCTGACCAAGAAATACCAATATGTGTAACTGAGGCTCTGAGATGCAATTGATCACCCCAGCAAAAATGAAAACACTAGAAGCAAACACAAATGAGTAAACATGACATGCTATGAAGATTGATAAGTTAGTTTGGCAGATATCTAATGTATGGTCTTTGAATATTGTGCCATCTTTTCCTGAGATTTGTTTTCACCACTGTTTAGCAGATTAAAACCAGACCTCTCATTATGTCTATCAGTCCTGGCCTCCTGTCTACACATGGCAGAGAGTTTCACAGAATCACAGAATGGTTTGGGTTGGAAGGGACCTTTGAAGATCACCTAGTCCAACCACCTGCTGTGGGCAGGGACACCTTTCACTAGAGTTTGTTCAAAGTGCTATCCAACCTGACCTTGAGCACTCCCAATGATGGGGCATCCACAACTTCTCTGGGCAACCTGGCCCTGCATCTCACCACTCTCACTGTAAACAATTTCTTGCTTATGTGTAATCCCTTTTAGTTGCCCCTTGTCCTGTCAGTACAGACCCTGGTCTGAAGTTTCTCTCTGTTACGCAGATGGGGAGACAGGCTCTCCTCCCCTAGAGAAGAAGCAGAAGCACCCAACTTTTACACTCCAATTTCTGCATACAAAACCACAAACCACCAGACAGTCCTGAAAAGCAAAGCATTTGAGACAGTGCACGTAAAGAGCAGGGAGGGAAATACCCACTCCTTCAGTACCTGCAGTTCTGCACACGATTTTTCCTGGGGAGCTTTATAGGCACGCACAGCCTCTTCATTTCTGGGGCCTCCAAGGTCAGGTGCCCATTTTCAGAGCCGACAGAAATGAGGACCAGCCGCGGCTCCTGGCGAGCTGTAACCATGTGCCCATCCTCCTTGGTCACAAGCCAAAACCTGTGGTGCGAGGGGTGACAGAGAGGTGCTGAACATCGCTGAAGGCCGGCGCCGGGCGCTCCCGCGGTGCGC
>NW_008615841.1:8837-21507 GCF_000691845.1 Merops nubicus | reverse complement strand
CCACCACAATAACTATAGAAAATCTATCCTGTCCTACTCTATCATATTTCCCTTGGAATTATTCAGTTTCAGTGCACAGAATGGACAGGACTTAGTGAATGGACTGCTGCTCATCTTTTTCCCCTCTTTTTTTCATTGCAGGATACCACATGTCGTTTCTAGGAAACTATTCAAGCTTTGTTCTAAATGCAGGATTAGTTGTTTTCTCCAGTGCCTTCCAAAATGAACACTGCACTGCACTGAGTATAACACAAACAGTAACGATTTTTTTCTTCAAAACTCTTCCACTCACTCCTTCCTTCCACTGGCTAGGAGAGGTAGTACTTACATACAGCAAGAAAGCACAGGCTAGGATTCATCTATCCCGGATGTTTTAGGCAGTCAAGTATCCTTCTGCCAGAACACCTTTATTTCATTCACTGTTGTGACCAGACAGAACAATAGCTTATTAGTAGCCACTCATCTTCTGTTCTCCTGGATGAGTTTTGGTAACCTGCAGACCCTCCAAGCAACCATCTGATTAAGGCAAAGTAGGCTGCTGCATCCAGCCCTTGCTGTTATCTCAGGATGATAAATAGACTGGCAAAGATCCCACTTTATTTGTCGAGTTGCGCAGCCTGTTCAGCAGCCCTTTCTGCTTGCTACTGTACTTTGAAGGCAGGGGATTGAGAAAGAGAAATGTTGTGCTGGCTTTGCTGTTGACTGTTAGGATTGTGTTTTTGGGAACAATGTCCAGTCCCAAGGACTGACACAGAGATAGTAGCCACTGACGAAAGATCTTTGTGCTAGATTAAAATAGTAAGGAAAAATATTTGCTGTAAGGTTTGCTCTTCATCAGAGCCTTTCACTACAAGTAGCTTGTAGGTCACCTTTTGTTGGGTGGAACACAAACAGCACTCCCCAGCACCTCTTTCTGCAACTGGCAGCTGCACAAGTATGTTCACTGCAGAGGAGTAGGTGGGAAGTCTAGAGTGGCAGTAAGCAATACGATGTGAATTGTAAAACTGAGTTGTTTTTTCTTATATAAAATGTCAGAATCAGGCCAAAATGGGTGTTCATTGAAACACTGAAAAAAGTTTATTCTCTCTCCTAGAACAAAGAAGATAATTGACTCTGTGTTTGTGCCTCATTTAATTTATCAGCCCTTCCTGAATCATATCTGTCCCAGTAGACTAGACAAATGCTGCTGACAGAAATGGCAGCTGTCCTCAGATTCTGAAATAGCTTTCTACCCATTTGCTACCTTGACACTTCTCTGTGCTTGGAATCTACTTCTGTAATTTATCTTATGTACCTCCACCACTTTTTCAACCTTCAACATTTCATGATTCGCTCCTCTTATCATTTTATGTATAGACTATTTATAGAACCTCATCTGTATTGGTCCAAATCTACACTGCAACACAGGAGTTCTTTTATGCCTCTGAGTCAAACATGGAGATATAATAAGAGGGCTTAGGTCTGTAAAACTAATTCTCTGCCTGTTTAGTTCCTCAAATCACTGAGTCAAAGGAAAGTATATTTTGGAAGGGAACTCTGGAAATCACTTTGTCCAGTATTCTGTTGGCAGTAAGGTATTAGATTAGGTTATCCAGGATGCTACCAAGCTACATCTTGAATATTTACAGAGAGGAGATTTCACCACTCCTCTGGACATCTTACTCAAATATTTAATTGTTTTCAAACTGAAGGACTTTCATGTTATACCCATACAAACTTTCTTATAAAGCAACTCATGTCCATTACTTCTTGTCCTGTCCTTGTCTGCAGTGTTTCTTTATGAAGAGAACACCTGTTTTCTCTACAGTCACCTTATACTGGAAGACTCTGATTGAATCCCTGATGACAATTCTCTTCTCTAGGATCAGCAAACCCAAATCCTTTAGACTTTCTTTATATGTTAAGTTCTTCAGATATCTAATAATATTGATAATCCACTCCTGAACATTTTCCAATTTTTTGTCTGTCTTGAACTGGGACCAACACTGGTGTGGCCTAGCAAGTACTCAGGTATAACTTTGTAAAAATATATTTCGCCAGGGGTTTTAAACCCGCTGGTTTTGCCCGGGAAGAAAACACCCCCAGCGGGACCCCAGTAGTACCTCCAGGGTGGTTGTCAGTGAAGAGGAGGACAGTGGCGAGTAAAGGAGGGATGGGCAACGATCGCTTTCTTCCAAAAGAAAAGGTTTTAATAACATGAGAATAATAAACAAAAATACCTGAGGCAGGCACTGAAACAGCACCCACCCCAGGGGAGAAGCGAAAGAGCATGTGGCCTTGGGGCCAGGGGTTTTTAACAAGTTGGTAGGTGGGTTTACAAAGGCATTGTCCTGTAAGGATACCTGGATGGGTTACCGACAGGTCAGGGGTCCAATGGGCGTTAGGGGATTGGTCTTGTGGTGGCTAAGCCAACCACAACCTGGGAAAGGTGGAAAATTCTGGATGTGTGCCCCTGTCTGGGGACAAAGAGGCAACAGAAACCTCTGTCTCCAGGAGGCGCACTGCAACACTCAGGAGAGATGAATAATCAGCTCCTTTGGTCTGCTTGCTATACTCTTACTGATGCTTCTGGAACACAGTGTTTTTTTGCTACAGGACACAGTACAGGCCTCCATTCTTTTTTCTGTTCACTAGTACTCCTAGATCTTCTTCAGCAGATCTTCTTCTTAGCTAGACAGACATCAACCAGTACAGTTATGCAGGATTATTTTGTGCCAGGTGCAGTACTTTAAACTTCTGTTTTTTAAACTTTGTGTAATTCTTGTTGGCCTAGCTTTTCACCCTGCTGAGTTCAGTTCATGTGGTAGACCTTACTTCCTTTGTATCAAACTCTTCTCCCAGCATGGAATGCTCAGCAGACTTGATGAGTGTGCATTCAATCTCCTCATGTAGACTGTGAAGATATTGAATAACATCAGAGCCAATATCCACCCATGAGTAACTTCATTCATGACCAGCAGCTCACTGTTTAACCAAAGAGAAATCTCAATGCTTCCTCAAAAGCCCATTTGATCCTACCATGATTGTTGAAGTCTTCTGGCCTCAGATATAAAGATAATGCATGTGAAATGTAAAGAATTTTGAAATTGCCCCAAACCTTGCTTTTCTGTACAGTAGTAGAAGAAAGAGACAGAAAGAATGGGGAGAACTATGAAGGAAATGAGTGACAGTGACAGCTGTGGAGACAGTATTCACCACTGTGGTGTTGATGTCCAGTCCAGGAGGGTGTCCAACAGTAAGTGAGCACGATTCTCAGTGCCAGGCCTGGAACAACAGTGGTGGTTGGTCTTCCAGAGAGGTTGTTGGATCCTTGATCTCAGTCAGGACTTGAGTTATAACATTCCCTTACAGGAGATACATCTTGCTGTCTAGGTGATTTTTTTCTAGGATCTCGTAATACATTAGAGTCAGCAGACAGAGACCAAACATTTATGCACCTTAATTCATTTGAAAAAAAACAAAACAAAACAAAACAGTAGCTGCTATGGTGAATGAGTGTTTGGCTAGACAAGGCACATGTAGGTTCAAGAACTAATGGATTTGGCATATTTTGACAGCACCTTGTCAGCCCTTGTCATAGTAAAGAAAACTAGATCATACAGGGTGAAGAAGAATCTTTCAAAGACACTTAAAGCCACAGATATTTGTCAACTGACAGTTTGACCTAGGAGAGTTACATTTCAAGAAAATGCATCCAGATTACTGGAGAACCATCTGAGTGCATTTTGGATATTTAAGCTCAAGACAACAAGAGGAAGTGATAAACAAGTTATGTGTGACATTTTCATTTTATATTTATTCTGAGTAAGTCTTACATTTTACCTCAGATACAGTTTTGATTAAAATGAACACCTTGAAATTATCAATAGTTTTATTTAACATTTTATGAGATAGTACTTGACCCGTGTTGGTCTCATTATGCTTAAATCTGTAGAAATATATAGTAAATCATGATCACTGCTGGAAACTTCTCATTATCTAGAGGAGTACTGGAAAGTATGCCTGACAGCAGATACAGATTAGATTCTGATGACTGAGGGAGTGTAGCAGAGTGTTTAAAGCTGTGGGGTTGATTTGGGATGGGCAATTTACTAGGCAGAGTTGAACAGTTGCACAACTGCCAGGAACCCAAGCTTTGTCAAATGACTTACTGCAAGAGAAAAAGATGCTTCAAGCAATGTCAGCCTCTTTAAACATCCATTAGTGCCAGAAAGCTGAAGCTGAGATATATATCAATATGACCTTCCTTCATATTTTATACAAACAACCAAAATACATGCCAAAATTTGTATATTCACTAGCAGTGAAACAGCGTCTCTGTATTGGTTACAAAATATTTAATTGTCACCCCGCAGAAAGGCAGCTGTCCCTGAAGACCAAGGATAAAGTGTAAGGATGGAGTGATAGTACTTAAGTCTTACCAAGCTAAAGCAGAGATGTTTATGCAAACATCAGTCTTTAATCCAAATAGAAAGAGACTGAAAATAGACTGACTATATGTCTAGACTTGTTGCACAGATGCATAAAGTCAGAGGAGGAGACACCTGGGTGTTGTTTCCATTAATATTCTCCTGTGTTCTTCTAGTATTATCAAGAATTAGGTTTTAATTTAAAATGTTCTTTTCCCCTGTTAGCGAATAGACTTAATGGAGTGATGAAGGGGATCACATTAATTTAAAAACAAAACAAAACAAAACAAAACAAAACAACAAAAAAACCCGCCTGTACTCCAGAATGAGAATCAGCAGTAAAAATTAATTATCTTTGTAGAACCTACTTTCCTTCTTGTGGGAAGTTCATAAAAGCTGAGACAAGGTACATTCCAGGTAACATGAGCTGAGCCCTTCTGGCTGACTGAACAGAGATTTTTAGTCCACAGCAAATGTAATGAAGGACAAATCCCATGCCCTGAGCTGGAAGACAGAGACAGAGAATAGATTGAAGCCCCCATGATCCAAGAGGAAATGGTCATTGACCTTTAACTACACCACTTAGACACACCTAAGTCTCTAAGGCTAGATGGGATCCACCCACTAGGAAAGTCCCAGTTGACTGGAGGTCAGCAAATGTGACACCAAGAAGAGCCAGGAAGACAATCCAGGGAACTACAGACCTGCCAGCCTGACCTCAGTGTCAGGGAAGATTATGGAACAGATCATCCTGAGCATCATCATTTTGAGTGTATGTGCCATCATATGGCACATACAGGACAACTGGCTTGGATAGACATATGCTTCACTAGGTAAAAAACTGGCTGGATGTCCAGACCCAGAGAGTAGTGGTGAATGGAGTTAGATCTAGTTGCTGGCCAGTCACAAGCGGTGTTCCCCAGCACTCACTTTTTAGCCCAGTTCTGTTTAATATCTTTATCAATGATCTGGATGAGAGCACATGTTAGTTCAAAATTGCAATGAGCTGGCATGGCTCAGTTGACACATGGGAATTTATTATGTTTTGGTTGTTTCATCACACTGTTGAAACACTTGTTTTTCATTAATATTTGAAAGTAAAAAGTGCTTGTTCTAAAGATAAGTTCTTACTGGAATGAAAGAAGGCAAAGATTACACCAGGTTTTTTTAAAGTAGTCTTTCTTATCTTCTGATCCAGAATCCCTCAAAGGTTTGATTTTTTTTTTTTTATAGGTGCCTGAAAAATTGTGCTGAAGTTTATAGCTCAATGTTCTGAATAAAAAATGTTGAGGAAGTAATAATGCAAGGTTATAATGGAAAATGGGCATAGAAGTTACACTGGAGTGGGATTCTACATACTTTTAATATCAGAAGTCTATCTCTGTAGATTCAATGTAATTCTGTGGTATTGTCAGACATAATTTTGACATGTACCTCGTTGAATTTTAGAGCACTTTCTCTATTCCCTACATGTAGTATTTCACAAGAGAAATTATTTTAGATGCAAGCAAGAAGTTTTGTAATGACCATACTATTCTTATATGATAATATAATGAAACTTTAGTTTATGCAACTTCTGCCAGTTATGCTTTGTACCTTGTTTACACCAAACACAAGAATCCATAAGTGTAACACAAGATGTTGATCCTCCAGCTGACTGTGCCTAAGCTGTCTATGGGACTCATCCAGAACACCTTTTTCAACTGTAGTGTCAAGCTAAATCTCCTGCAAGAAGATGAACAGATTTCAGTTTATATTATGAAGGAAATAAGAAAAAAAGATGCATAACACAGCACTCATTTATACTAAGACTCATACCTCAGCATCAAAAGACGTAAGTGAAAGTGAAATGAATTTACCTGAACAGTCAAAGAAAAATAATTTTAGGTCCATATCCCAGGGGTACTTAGATACCAACATCCTGTAAGATAGAATATCTTAAACCAGTGCTTTAAAGCACGCGGTTTACCATATCCTATCACTCTGCTCATACATTAGATATTTTTGTATCCCATGGGGAGATATCCTATACACACGTCACTCACTCATCACTATTTTCAAACGGTACTAAAAAAATCTTCATGAAAAGGTATGCGAAAAATATTGCTGACTTGCTTCTACATTCAATTGTATTACCTCAAAATAATATTTGCAGCCATTAGACACTTCTAAATTCTGTATTTCTTCATACAGCTTCCTTAATTCTAACATTACTATGTTATTCTGACTTGTTGCTAAGTCATGGTGATGCAAATGCATAAATGACACATATTCTTCCAGACCTCTTGATAAAAAATATTTAGCCTATATAGAGGGAGTCTTCTTTTATGTAGCTCTCCGAAGAGTTTAATGCTACTTCTAAAATCAAAATTAACTGATAAGCACCAAATTGGACATTTTTGTTTGATAAACAAGGGGAAAAAAAACAGTCTAAATGTTTCATTTTACACTGTTTAATGGCAGAAGTGGCTTCTCATTGTAATTAAGTGTAAACTTATAATTAAACCCTGTAAGGTGGATCATAGATAATATCTAAAAATTAATTATCAAGTACTCACTGTCCACTTTTAATTTGTGATGGAAACTTTTAGTTATTTTATCTTTCATTCACCTGAGATATGCTGATATACTACAAAAAGGCTACTGTAACTTTTTACTCCTTTTGACATTGACAAAGGGATTATGGAAAGAGAGATCAATGTATGCCAATAGTGTTTCATTTTTCTTTTATTGGAGCCAAAGGGTAGGTTAGGGTAAAATATTCATTTGACTCAAATAGAACTGTAATACAGGTCAGGCAAGGCTGGAAAAATCAAATATGAACATAACGAATGATATTCCTTAGTAGAGAGTCAGCAGAACTGTGATTCTGTCTTATTATCTGTACAGTACATTGTTCTGTCAAAATCCTCACCTGTGCAGGCATAACTTAGGGCAGATTTTAACTTGGAGAAAGTTACCATGGAAAAGTTGTGTTATTTCAGAAAGTAGGAAGCTCCCTGTGAACATCATTCCTTGCCATTCTCCCAGTAACATATGAACATAAGCCAGTTAGAAAATAATATCTTATCTAAACACTAATGCAGCTACATACGTTATTCTGAAGCCCACACAGAGTTAAGCTGAAGGCTATGATGCGCACACAGCTCTCTGAAATCAAGGAGATGGTAATTCACTGGTTTTGCTAAATACAGTCTCATATTATTTCACCGTTTCACCACAAAGGGCATGAAAAAGGAATCAGAGCTGTCTGTGGATGCTGTTTTCCCTCACAATTTACTCTGTTGAGGTCCTGTAATGTTAAACAGGACTACTGGCTATTTTTAAAATTGTAATATTTATCTCCATTAAGAACTCCATTTGGTATTATTTGCTAACACCTGTCTAACTTGAACTGGGTAGATTATTGAACTGCACTTCAAACAGCTGCTCTAAAAAAAAAGGTTTAAAACTTCAGTAAAGAATATTGTTGAGAAATTTTCAATGCTATAGTCAAGGACAATTGGCTATTCGTCTTTTAGCTATTGGTGTATTTCCATGGAACACTGACTCTTTGTTTCAAGGAGCCTTAGAGAAAAGGAAAAACTTGCCATACAAAAGACATGGATAAAAAGTGGGAACCAATTTTGAATGGATATTTCTAGCGTGAGAGGTGAGAACAGGCATAGAAGACAACAAAATAATCATATCATGCAAGAGGGATGAGTGTAGGATGAACTTTCCAGTCTGACATGTTGAGGGTCCTCAAACTCACAAAACATGAAACCAGAATGGGCTGGGGATACATCACAGAAAATCTGATATTTGGTAGTGAATTTGTAATTTCTGAGAACTTAAAGCCATAAACTGATGGTTGTAAGAAAATTCCCTGCTAAGCTTTTTTTTTTTTTCTTTTTGCCCCAGAGCTTGCTCTGTAGAGAATTTAAACTAGAAGATCAGATGATCAACAGGCTTGTCTGGAGCCTAATGGGGAAGTGATCACGGCAGTCAGAGGTTTCAGACATTGATCTCATGACACAGAGCAGCTGGATGGCAGCACGTATATACAAAGTACTGACCAGCTGGGCTGAATCCCCAGAACACACCCTACAGCATAAAAGTAGACTGACTGGAGCTTGCTGTGTTAGCAACATGTTACATGTAATATCTGGCTTCCTTGAGAAAGAGAGGTAGATCATGCAATGAGAGTCCTTGCCAAGTGGGACCAAAATGAAAAAACTCTGTAGAGCCTGAGGCTGTGTTATGGATCCCAGTCTGCTGTTCAGCCACAGACTGATACCCAGAGAAGTTATCTTGCAAGAATGCAATTCTTGTGGAGAAATTTTATTTAGAGGTTAAATCTGTATCTAAGTATCTTCTCTCATTTTTTTATTTTTGTGTTCTGAAAATGGGAAACACTAGAGGCTTTTTTATGCATTAATTATTTTTACTTATTCAGGCAAGTGACACCTTTCCTTCTTTTCATATTTAAAAATCAATGGTGAATTAAAATTTAAAGAATCTGGCAAAACTTTAAAAGAACAAGTTGTTTCTTCTCTGGAGCATTGATTGTATTACACATTTGGTGTTCAATCAGTCTGTTTGAATATGATATGTTAGTAGCAAATATATATCTGGAATTATCTGGGAGAAGAACAACTATAACCTTGCAATGTGACTGCCATCAACCCACAGCCCCTTTCAGGTTTAAAGCCAATGCCTGCATTTAAGATGGGACTTAGGTCTCACTTAAAGCAATAGCAGTTTAGCACATATCTTCAAAGATATGATTAAGTGCTTTGTTGTAATATAAGGCTGTGTGTTGAGGCTACTCAGTGCCTTGTGTGATGAATCTTTAATTATAATTTCACTAGATATACAGGCTTTGATACTCCTGATTGAAAAGAGGATAATGATCCATAATGTGCTTTTAAAGTATAGACAGTGAACATCTGGAAGAGTTAAGATGAAATCAGGCAGCTGACTATGATGAATCTTTTGATTTATGATGATCACAGCTGGCAGAGAGTCTGCAAACCTAGGTACTATATATAGGTAAAATGAGAAAGTGTTAATCCCCATGCTATGTGAATACATCAATTTGTGCATCATTTTTCACTTTTATTACTCCTTGGGTTAAGTTTCCAATTTAAGGAGTTCTACATTTACTTTGCTGAACTCAAAAAATTGTCAGAATAAATAAACATGTCACATCCAGCAATATTTTTTCAGTAATATATTATTTGAATCATATTTATTGTTCTAATGTACCTTTCACAGGGCTTTAAATTTTATCATATGCTCTGCATAGCACTAAAGCTATTTCCATTGCAAACTTGTAACAGTAATGGATAGCAGCCTTCCGGGGATAGGCTTCTGAGAAATTTATTTCACCTCATGTTGTTCAGCCACCCAGTGAATGAATTTGTTTCCATGACAGATAAGGATTGCAGAGATCACTTTTTAAATGATCATGAGACACCATAAATCAGAAGGCGGTGGGGGTGGGGTTGGACTAAGGAAAATACAGGATCTTATTATTTCTTATGTTTCCTTTAATCCTACCAATTCCTCCCAGAGAAGTGTCAAAAGTGTAAGGTTTCATTAGCAGTCACTAAGAAATCTGAGAAATACGGTTTAGATAGTCTTTTAGATCTCCAGAGTCTGTGTGGCTTTCTAATTTATTATTTTTAAGAGGTGAGTTGAACCTTTCCTTCTAGCCAATATGCACTGAAATCAATAAAGCTGGATTTCTAAAAAATGTATTTCAACATCAGCACTGTTAATAGAGAAAGAGTTACAACTCAAAGCCTGATTAGTGCATGCACCTCAACTGCAAAGATTTACAGAACAGGTGTATTGACACAATATGAGCACCTATTGACTTGAATCATCTACTCAGAAAGCACGAGATGAAATATAGGTGTACTCACGAGTTCATGTTTACATTATAAACAGGTTTGTCTCATCAATACAAATACAAAAGACCACAAAGATGAAAACATCTCTAGACCTGGGGAGGCTGTCAATTGGTTAGCCTACACTAAGAGATTTTTACACAGATGTGGCTTTCGTAGCACTGTATGTGGGCTTTTTCTGCCTTTCTGAGTTGGCGGCTGTGCTTCAAAGCCCGTTTTGGCAGCCACATATTAATGGCTTTGTGGTGCTGTGTTGAACCATTTGTCCTGCAAAGTGTGCAAGCTCTGGGACAATGAAAGAGGCATCACGTTGCTTCCTTCACACGCTGTCTTTTCAAAAGCAAAGAAAAAAATCTTTAAGAAAATATTTTTCAGCATTTTCACTGAAGCACTTTTGAAAAGAAACCTTGAAAATTGTCCCAGAAAGCACTGAGAAGGTGAAGAGCATGCCCTAAATTTCATATTACTGTTGACATTTAAAGATATTTTTTAACATCTGTATGCCAAAACCTGCATATATTAATTTAAAATGGAGTTTATAACTATAATAACAATCCTCAGCTTCAGATGAAATAAAGTGTGAGGTGGTGTAAAGAAACAGCTTGTTATGAATACTTATTGCCAAGATGGAAAGCAAGACTTCATTCTAATTTTAAGTAGTGAAGCAAGCATGTCTGGCCACCGTATTTGTTCACCTAGTGTATGGGTCAGCATGAGAGACTGGCTCCTCGCAGCTGGTTTGAACACTGGCTTCACCTGAGCAGCAGGAAAAAAATTCACTGCTTTTGATTCCTGTCAGAAAATCTAAGACCCAAGAACAGAAGCATTATGCAGATAAGCTTTAACACCATCTAGCCTGACCCATTTTCTAACCCAAGAGAATTTTGCCACAGACTAGAGTGAGAGTGTGCATGTGCATGTGAATGTCTGTGTGAGAGAAAAATTTAATCTTCTTTCCTTCAGCTGTTCAGGTGCTACACACCTGCTTTGGTATTGCTCTGAATGATTAGCATTCACTGTTCTACAGCATTTCTAGCAACACATAAAACCCTTGGGCTTAAATGAGAAGCTGGACTCTACTTCAGTGTTTGTATGTGCGTATGCCACTTCACTGACACCACTGAAATAGGATTTGCTTATGTTACATAGGCAAGGTATGCCAAAAATTTCTAATGAGTGTTCTTCTCATGAATGTTGCTTTGCAGCATTACTTCATATTTTCAGTTCCAAAATAACAAGATGATATTAGATAACATTTTAGTTATGACTGCATGGTGCTTGCTCTACCTAATGAACTCCTTGTAAATTTGAAAGTGTGGAGGAATTAACCTCACAGCTCTTCAGGATGTAAATGACTTACATATGAGAAGTGGCAGGCAAAAGGGCACCTGTCGAAGCCCACATGTAGGGCCCTGCCCTAACAATACCAAGGGTTGAAATCTCCTGACTTCCAGTCCTAGCTTTAATTCCCAGGTTGTCCTTTGGTTTTGTAACAAGAGTATCTTGTTTGGTTTTAAAGTAGCTACTCCATTCTTTTTTCTAGCAATGTTTAACTGTGCCATTTTATAAAGAATGTATTTGTTTGAACAGATTTTTTTTTTCATGACAGAAAAGGGTTCGCTTCAATATCTTCATGTTACATTTTCTGAAGGTACTTTTGCACCAGAACTGAACTATTACCTGAAGTTTCACGTATGCAATATGGGAGAGGTCCCACAATATGGAAATAGAAAATAATTTTAGTTGCAAAGTCAACTAACTTTTTAAGCATCATACCTGCAGAATGTATTTATAATGGTGAAAGCAATGCATTGCATCGCTGTGTCAGCTGGACTGTAGCAGTTGTCTTTGCATTTAAATGCAGCCCTTTGCAGAAATGAAACAAAATACATTCAGTTCCGTTAACTACTGTAGTTCTTACTCTCTCTGCAACAGCTAAAAGCACGTGCAGTTACTTCATGAACTTCGTTAAGATTCATCAGCTCAGGCTGTTATTTGAGCCCTAAATCAAAGTCTAACTGTATTGCTATTGTCTTTCCTTTGCAGATCTGGCACTGACTCAGCCCTTGCCAGATATTCAAGGAATGTTCTTCACAGTTTAGTACATTTATCTTCAATACTGGCTCTTTTGCTTCAGTCTTCCATCACTGTGCTCCATTAAAAGTCTATTATGTGATATTCATCTATTCTAACATTCTCCATTCCCCAATTTTCTGAAAACTGCCAGAGTATGTAAAACCCTCTTGTTCTCCGAGAAATCTAAGTGACATGATTTAGATAGAAGAGCCACAAAATGAATTATTCTACATTATTCTGTAGTTTATTAACATAAGCATTATTTTACAGTTTATCTATTTTGCCAAT
>NW_008615841.1:0-8806 GCF_000691845.1 Merops nubicus | reverse complement strand
AGCAGAAACCTAAAGTGTTTGTAGTTATTAGGTTTGGGGCTCTTGATTTGTTAAATCTCCCCTCAGTCAGCTGTACTGCCAAGAAATTGTGTTTGTTCTCTTCAGATTCTGTTTGAAATTGTAACTACTGAGATCACACACATCTCTGATCACTTTGATAAGTTCAGCTATAAGATGCTGATATTTTATTGATATCTCATCTTTAGTGAATACCTTTGCCATTTTACGTCTCATGTCTTCAAAGTTTTAGTGGAGACCAAGGCAGTCATTCCACCATTTATATTCTGCAGACACATCTTTATGGCATTTTCTCCTCGCTGTGCAGTTGCATTTTCTCTGGTGACCTTAGCTTAACCTGCTATGCTCATTCTTTGCTTGCTCTGATCCTCTTCACCCTGCCTACTCCACGTAATTAAATTTAGCACCAATTATGCTCTGAAATTCTGTTCTAATACATTTATCAAGGATTTTAAGCTCTCTAAGCTTTTTTTTTTTTCCCCTTTTCCTTTTTATTGTACGAAGGACAGGATCTTAGAAGTTCTCAGGACTTGTATTACAAGCCTTATCATAAAAATGTGAAAATTACACCAGATTTAAAGATACTCTTGCACATTTTGAAATAAAGAGATGTTGACGTCTCCTGTTTTTCACAAATATTTACATAAAATACATCCCGGGCTGTATTTTCAGCAAATCTTTTGGTGTATCTTTCTGGGTGTTTTGAATGGAAATTAAATTATTTGATTCAGGAGTCTGTGAATAGCATTATATTACTGGATTTTGTCCTGGATTAATTTTTTTTCTTTTCAAAATAATAATCATCTTACCTTATTCTGTGTCTGATAATGTATTCAAACAAATAATTATTTTTCTACAGATTCAGAAATTACTAAGCCTGTCAATTTTTCTATAACTCAGAATATTGGTGTTTAATTTTTGTAACTGCAGTCAATTTCCCCATACGTAGAGCTTTAATTTCACACAAAAATACACACAGATAAAGCAGTAATTATATTTAAAGGTTAGTCTAAGCAAACAAAAGCAAAAAAAAAAAAAATTCTAACCTTAGCTTCTCAATCTCAGTTAAGGATTCCTGATTAATTTTTTTCAGCTAAGTGCCCACTTCTGCTATTCTGTTGCACAAAGACTTGTCCTGATATCATTCAAAATTCTGCAAAAGAAACTATAAACAATCAGAAGCCCATCTAAATAGGGACTTGAGCTTTCAAATGTTTATGCCTTCTATAAGACCATGAGCGTTATTAACTTTCCCAAGTATTTTGCACAACCAGAATCTTGCCATATGAAAACATCAGCATTGTAAGAGCCATTTCAGCTTCTGTTTTCCCAAATGCAAGTCTAAATTAGGTTAAGGCAGACTTGAAATAAAAGATTATGTGAAGAAACAACTGCAGGATTCTCATAGCATTCAACAAAAATTTTGCAATTAAAAATCAGGTGAGAATTTGAAGAACTAAAGTATTGGAGATCAATAATATACAGCTTAAGTAGTATTGCAGTTGAGTCCAAATCAATTGGAGAACTAGAGAATTCTGTGAAGAATGTTTAGAAGACACAAACTTTGCTAAATTTATTCGTTCACACATGATGATAGTGATCAGTTCTTATGCAATTTTAAGCATCTTCACTATATATACAAAATTATTAGTTCTTCACACTGCTAACTAAAGTAGGTGTCAGTATACAGTACTACAGAACTGATATGTATTTAGCACTGATGTGTACAGGCCTTGATTTTCTTAGTCACAGACATGAAGGTGATCACATTTGATAATGTTTTAACAACAAAAATGTGAATTGAAGGAAATTCTTCTTCATCATTCTTCTTGCTTGATGTTTTATGCTATTGTGCCTGTCCTGGTTCTGTGTAAAAAGGGGTTCAGGGCAGGACCCACACGGAACAGAACTATGTACTCGCCTCTCCCCCACCCCCTCGAGAGAGAGAGAGAGACACTTTTTTAAAAAAAAAATGAAGTATATTGTTCAACAAGGAACAGAAAACAAAAAAGGGAGGTAAGGAAAATAATATATATAAAGATTAGGGGAATAATACAAAAGATAAAATATACAAAACCCTCAGAAATGGTTCCAGGGTCCCATGGAGTGAAAGGAGAACTTTCCTCTCCGAGCTCCAAGGCAGGAGTGAAACAAGAAACCACTCCCTGCCTCTTATCAGAGTGTGTATGGGAAGGGGAGGGAATACAATGGTTTCACACCCACTTGGGGTCCTCCCACTTGCTGGAAGGTCACGACCCCATTCCAAGCCTCAAACCACAACAGTGCCCTTCCCCACTTCCCATGTTGCTTAACTTCCTTTTTTATTGTCTTTTTAATCCAAGCATGATGTCTCACTTGATCCACAGTCTCTTGGGTTCATCTTGCTTTTTTTTCCAGCAATTTGTGTTACTTGGATACCTCCTGTGTGCCAATACACACATTTTTGTTCTCCTTTTGATGGTCACATTGTTCACAAACTTACCTAAAATACTTACATATTGTGTCTCAATATGAGATAATAAATAATGTTTATACTGTTGTTGGATACACTTTTGTAAGATATGTTATATCCGAGTTTAAGGCAAGACATTATTAATTATATCCTGTTTAATGTATTTATAGATGTCACAGATCTCTGTTTGGTTACAGTGGTGACACATTACCAAAACATCTAGTCTATCTTCCTGCTGCAAAACCAGGACCACTTTTCTTATATAATTCAAGGCAGGTGCTCGTCTAATCTTTTTTAAAAGATTTCAATGGTAAGATATCCATAACAGTCCTAGGAAATTTTATCTGGTGTTCTGTAAGCTTGTAACACTTACTTATACTGTTAATCTGGCAATTTAAATCAATTACTTCTTGTTTTCACCAAACTGAGTGTGGGAAACAGTTTATTGTGTTCCACTTTGTGGCTAACTGCAAATTTGAAGACTAGTATTATGCTCCTCATTTCTTACTCTCGTTATTCTGCCATTTTTTGATAACATAACAGCAGACTTGGAAATAAGCACCCATTTTTCTGCTATTATTTGTTATTAAAATGAAAATATCTTTCCTTTTCCTCTAAGCTTATTTACTTAACCAAGTGAATAATTAAAAAAAAAAGTAACAGTTGAATGCTTTATTTCACCAAAAAGTTTAAATCTAAAAAAAAAAAAAACAAAACAATAACCAGCTGACTGTTTTGAGGGATTTTGTTTGCAAAATGAGAGTAAACAATCTGGGAATAAATTAATCAAATTCTATCCTCAGTTGGATTTACAGATATATCTTAGTTAACATGGGAGTAGAATTTTTCTGAGTATGTAGCAGTGAATCTTAACCAGGTGGAGTAACAGAGAAAAGCATACAGCTATGTCTTTTGGCATCCAAGTTTTTTTTATTATTATTATTTTTTTATGTTGGCCAATACAGCACAAAAACTGTATAATTTTGTTTACATTTGAAAGTTAGCCAAACGTTAGACTAGACCACTTCTATTTGTTCCAGATGGTCAGTTTTCCTCTGATCCTATTGGTCTTTGTCTACAGGCATCAAAGGCTACCTTGATACTTATTCCCTAATAAATTACCTACCTTGTTTAACAGCTGGGACACAGAAAAAAGAGTCAGTTTCTGAAGTTAAAAATAAACAACTTCACGTAGCAGAGACACCAGCTTTAATTTTGTAGAATATATTTTTAAAAAGTTGTGTCAAGTTATCTATAAATACTGATGAAGTTCTTTCAAATGCAGCATTCATAAAGGAAATATTTAGCCCAGTTTGTAATAATGCAATGTACCAGCAGTTAATAGCAAATTTAGCCTGCATATAAAATATCTCAAAAGAAGATCTTCACATACACACTGGGAAATTAAAGAAAAAATCTTTATGGATTTGGTGCTATCTGCTATAATACTAAAAATTTTTTAAAAAAAGAGAAAAAACACAATAAAGAAATCCAAATAGTTATGGAAACACTATATTTTGACATCACTACAGCAAATTTTCCTCATCTGAAAAGCTCAGCAGTAGAAGGTCCTATAAAATGACAAATGGAACACTCAAGAATAAACAGATAGTCTGAAAGCAGAGAGTTGAGACTTTTTACTGACTCTGAGTTATACAAAGTTTCACACAAATTGAGGATGGGTTTAGAGGGGACACAACTGGGACAGCTGACCCCAACTGACCAAAGGGATATTCCAGACCATATGACATCATGCTCAACATAAAAGTTGAAGGAAGGAGGAGGAAGAGGGAACATTCAGAGTGATAGCTTTTTTATTCCTGAGTAACAGTTACACAAAGGTGAAGCCCTGCTACTCTGGAGATGGCTGAACACCTGCTGGCCACTGGGAAGTAGTGAATGAATTCCCGGATAGGCTTTGCTTGTGTGTGCATTTTTTGCTTTACCTGTTAAACTGTCTTTATCTCAACCAATGAATTTTCTCACTTTTACTTTTCCAGTTCTCTCCTACACCCCACCTGGCTGGGAATGAGCAAGTGGCACTTTCGGGCTTAGCTTAACTGGGGTTAAACTTAGCAATACCATATCCCAAAATGACAAAAATTACGAAAAATTTATGTCTGTGGCATGTTTGCAAGTCATGATATTTAAAAGCAAGTGAGGCTTGTTTTAAGTTACACTATTGGAATAGGAAGTAACTCTACCCTCAACTATAAAGCTGCTAATTTGGATTTAGTTCATTAAATACTTTGGTCTGATGGTCTTAGAGCTTGGGGTCTATCAATGAAACAAAAACAAAAAAAGAAATTACAGTGCATAGTGTAAAATTTCTCCCAGTATGTCTCAACTAAAATTTACATGATCTAACTGCAAGGGTTATAGGGTGCTTACTCTCTATTCCCTTGCAATCAGCCTGATAGTCTGCAGTGAATACCAAGATGACTACACATGATGGTTTTGTTTTCCAAATTAGGTAGTGAACTGACATTGAACAACTGCTTTCAGTAGCACATATATGTGTATATATGTACACATGCACATACATATATATACATATGCATATATATGTTTGGGCAAATATGTACAAACACGTGCTCACACATTCTTCTACGTGTATGAAATTACTGGAAAAATAAGAAGCATAATGTTACATCATCCTAGGGAGACTTATTATCCTCAAAGGCTATCAGAGGTACTTTGAAAAAAAAAATCTATTTGAGACTGGTATAGAGAGTACCTGTCAAAAATTGCCAACTGTGTAGATGTTCTGCCAATGACCAGGCCCAATAAGAGTGATACAGCCAGCAGGAAGATGAACCAATACACAGACTGTATTGTAAACAAAAAGGACATTCCATGAACGATTGCTGGGGGTACAAACAGGTTAATTAGCTGGTGCATAATTGATGCCACCTCCAACAACCCCACAAAAGACCTGACTTGGGCCACAACAGGTGGTATAAACAGTGAACCAAGGTTTCCCATAGTTGGCATGGGAAACAGCCAGACCAGAAAGTTAAACATATAAGAGAAAGGTGCCCACATAGCGACTCGCACCTGAAGTAGCCCACATGCGCAAAGGTCTAAGCAGACCAGGGCCCAGCTCCAGGGAGAGTCAGGAGGTCTGCCCTGAACCAGGAAGCTCAGTGGAGTGCATTCCACAGACAGACACTCCTGACTCCCTGCAAGTGGTCCCAGCTTTTATCCCCAAGCAGACACCTGACCTTTGTCAACTCAATGCGGGACCTCTGGGGCTCATTTCCCTTCTGGCTCTCCCTGCAGGGCCAGTCGCACCCTGGGGGGAAGCTATAAGGCAAACTCACCACCTCTGTATGAAGGGCTGTGGGAATCACCCATATGTCAACCTGAATTTGGGGCTCGGGGTTCAAAGCCCAGCATTTCAATAGATAAACTTTTACTAATGTTCAATGGTTGAAGCACAGCAGAAATGTCTTTGTCTATGACAGCTTTGACTAGAAATGCTGGAAAATGTTGGACTCTGAAAATTACCTTGTTGTCTACCACATTATTTATCTTTATTGGTAAGCAAAGAGTCATTGATTGGGAACAAACTAAAAGCCCAAGAGAAGATCTAGTCTAGACTAAGCTTGCTATTGAATTACATACAGAGTGCAGGCAAACTAATAAATTTCACGTTACACAACAAAATGCGATGGAAGGTATTTATTGTATCTTAAGTTTTGCTCCCATGATAATGTCATGAGATGCAACACCTCACTTTTAAGAAGGCCTTTGAGGACAGCAGATAAACATGTGGACATACCCTAAATACAGAGACGTGGTCATGAAATGTGTTCATTGTTAGTGTTCATAAGGTTCATGACACCATTCAACTATAACCATTTTGAAATCTCTAGTTAATCAGGAAAAGTTTGGTGCCAGTTGTGATAGTTATTGTCAGTGGCTCAAATGTCTGAAGTTTGATCTGTTACTTCTTTTGCCTCCTTATTACTGAATAAAATGCAATCTAAAACTGCTTTCTTGACTCAGGTTTCATTAAGCTTTTATTAATGAATTTTCATTCATTGTATTAATGACATGAATGATCAAAATGGGAAAGAAGTAAGCTTATTTAGCAACAATTTATGCAGTAATATAAACATTCAGTTATTCTAACTTTAAAAGATGAATAAACAGGTCAAAACTATACAGGCCAAACATACAGCAGAATTAACCTTTATTTCTTACTACCCAGGTCTAGAAGGCCATTTGTCTTGAGAAGAATAATTTTATTCTGTGTCATTATTCATTTGGCTGTCTGAATAGGCATATAATTGGATTTGCTTATAGAATTGCTGATTTGTTCAGAGATTAAGTTCAAATATTTGGTTAAAATTAAACCTGGAGCATAAACATTATTTTTCATTTCAGAAGACTGTACTTCTTGCTTTTTTGTTAGTGTAATTTATTCCAAAATATTATATTATTGCTTAGTAATTTGAATATATTTTCACCTCATAGAGAAGAATGTCTGAAACTTTACAGTGATTTAGATTATTGCTGAATCTGAAGCCTTTTTACATACTCAAATACCACTTTTGACATAATCAAAATTCATTATCTCTTTATCATGCCTTTGAACAATGCCCATATTGCTACACTTTGCTGACACCCACCTCAAGGGAGGGATAAACAGGGAGCCTGCTGGCTGGCTCCTACAGACAACTTCAGCTTATTGAGCTTGGCTTTTCTCTATAACACAATAACTTTCTTCTTTCTACTACTTAGGCAAATAGTTCAAATGTAAAGTATCGACCTTTCTCTTATTACTCAAATACTGATGTATTGATAAAAAATTCATTTGTGTTATAAAAATAAGCAAGAAACTCTTTTTCATCTTTTTAAAATTATACTTTGAGGGGTTACCTGTTTCCTGGGAAAAAATAGAGTGATGATGTTGGTTTAGTGACATCTTTTTTTCTTGCCTGAAATGTTTCCTTGATCACAACTTCCGTAAGGGGTCAAGCCAGAGAACTAGTATCAGTACTGCCAAAGCACAATATTCTACAGAGGCCAATGGCAGATATTTAGAAAAAAAAATATAAGAAAAAGAGCAAGTAGAGCATGCTCTTCTATCTGGTAAAAGCTTCCAGCTATCAGTGGGTCAGTGTTAGTAGTCAAACTCCAAGTCTTTAAAAAAAAAAAATTATCTAGTATGTTTTTAAGTCATTTAGACCTTTGACTTTCATGATGTGCTGGTATAAGGAGGTCCACAGTATAATAATGATTAATATGAAAATATTTCCCTTTAGTCATCCTAAATCTTCTGCCTCCTACTTGCATTGGCTGATACCCATATCTTTCATATGTTAGGAGTGAGCAATCATTTCCAATGCCCCGCCATTCACCAGTGACAGAATTCCATCATGTCATCTTCCTGGGGCTACAGGTTCTAAGAAATGAAGTTTCATCTTGCTTGCAGGCCTCAGTTTTCCCTTTGTTATTCAGCTATGACTGAGAAGACTTTTTTTTTTTTTTTTTTCTTTTTAAGCCTATTATCTTAATCTGCGTTAACCACATATCTTCCAATGATCCTGCTGGTTTACTTCATTATTCTTCCAGATAGTTTACCATGTAGCTTATGTTAGTTGTTTCTATCATCACTTTTTCTATCACTTGTATACACTTCCATGCTTGTTTGCTGCTTCCATATCTCCTTTTTATCACTCTGTGTTCCTTGGCTTGCATATCTGTATAACTGATCACTGTATGACTCACAGTTTCACAGACTTCCCATATATTACCAAAATAAATTTGAAGATGTCTCTAACATATTCCTGATTCTAATATTGATATATTACAGCTGATTTAGTTTATTATTTACTACGTTGCTTGGCTTTCTATTTCCATCTGAGTAATGGCAAATTGAAATTTCCACTCTCTAGTTTCAGATGTCCTATCTTTCAGTAACTGTTAATGCAGTTAGAAAAAAAGTTTTGAAAGTGTATTTTATTTGAAACTTCCTGCCCTAGAAGAGATACCAGCAAATGCATCGCATAAATTCGTGTCTAGATTTGTATAAGAAAAGGAAGTAGTCCAAAATACTCTGCTCAGTTAGTTATGGTATTTCATCTAAAACTCTTTTCATTTCCAAATCTTAAATTATGAAAAGAATGGAGCAGAGATGTACAGATATATCAGCTTAAAAACATAAAAACTGCTACTTACAAATGCTTTTCTGTCATGTTCCTTCATATCCTGTAACTTTTTTTCAAAAGGTGGACAAGCTGCTTTAGTTTGTTGGAGTTTTTTCTCATTTTGGAAGCTATACAAATAATTGAGTTTGAATGTAAAAACAAAACAAAACAAAACAAA
>NW_008615840.1:0-26109 GCF_000691845.1 Merops nubicus | reverse complement strand
CCGAGCCCGGCACCTGGAGCCTGGAGCGGGCACATCCCGGCCGCGCGTCGGGCCGCCTGCTGCGCGCTCACCTCCTCCGAATCGCCTTCCGCCTTCCTCCCGCTTCTTCCAGGGACAAAAAGCCACACATCCATATGGAGAGAGAGAACACCAGTGTAGTTCACACTGCTGGTCTCCCAGTTGCCAGAAAGAATAAGGAATTAATGGATCCGAATATTTAACAGCACTCCTCTGCTATGTATCCCCTCCTTTCAGCTGATCAAGGCACCTACATTCTCATTCTGCAAACCACTTTTGTGCTCAATTCAAGTCTTGGCAGCAAGACCACTGCTGTACGTACTTTTAAGCCTGTGTACATGTGTAGAATCGGAGCTCACTGAAGGACATTTGCTCTGCTGCTGTGCGTGCTGTGCTGTGCTGCCAGGGAGACAGTCAAGTAAGCTGCCAAATGCCAGCACGGTATTGCCCCAGACTACAAAAAAAACTTGCACCAGACTATGAAAAACAAGTCACATTTGGGTTTGTAAGCACACCCCTTACTTGCAAAGTGCACAGTGGTTGTATCTACATGGCTTTTGCTTGCTAGGTGTACTTTCATAGGATTTGTTGATCTCTGAATCGAAGTATGAAAGCAGCAGTTCCCTCAGAGCACTTGTTCCCAGCCTGTACTGAACTCATGGTTTGCTGCTTCTCCTTTAGACATGGTTATAGGTACAAGTGCCTCTTGTTATTCAGTGACATCCTTTATATTGCTTGGGAATAGGAATGCCACCTCTGCAAACAGTGGCTTTTTTAAACCATCACAGCTAAGGACAGTGCTCTTACTCCACCTATCACTCACCAGCCTCAGTATCTGAGACAAGTGTGTCCTTTTGCTGTTTTTAAGCCTGCTGCCTGAGCATCACATGCCTCTGGTAATCATGTTCTGGAAGATGGTGAGTTGCAGTCCCCATCCAGATAGCTCCAGCAGTTCAGCCAAGGCTCGTGCATTCCCAGATTACCAATCAATTATTTTAGGAAGACATTTTTTACTGCATCACTGTTGCCTTTCAGAAGATGACAATGAAACAAGTAAGGGTCCTAGAAAACTAGAAACTTGCTGTTTGGAAAATCCTTTGATAACAATAGAACGTAATACTAGAGTATCACAAATGCAAATCCTTTCTTCTTTCTCCTCTTTGATAGCTGTGAAAGAAATCAGGCTGTGCTTGAACTCATTCACGGGGCCCTCTGTTAATTTTTCCTGCTATCTCTGGCTTATATGTTTTAATCCTTTGCCTAGCAGAGTTTTTTTTTGTCAAAGTACTCCTGTTCTGACGTGGGATTTTGTAAGCAAAGTGAAATGCCTTAGATAAGAACTACACTTATATTGGTTTAATAGTTCCATTTGCTCTAATTTTGAAAAAAAATCCCCTTTTTTCATCCAAGTAGACATAAAATATTTTCTTACAGTTCACAGGAGACAAAACAAACCTAAGCGTTTATATTTGGCAAATATCTTGAAAAACTATTGAGGAATGGTTGCGTATTATCTGCTTAATCTGTATAATGCTTCTTGGTAAAGTGTGGTAAAAATATGCATGAATGCCTCAAAAAGAAAAGAAATTTTAGTAGAATATTTTCAATATTTTGTGATTATATTTAGAATATCTCTTTTCTTTAAATTAAAACTAACCAAAAAATCCAAGTAATAAACAAGATCTGCCAATAGTTTTAGAAGGTATTATTCTGTCAACAGATGCAAATGTCATAATAAGAACAACACATTCCTGAGATAGAGTGGAGGAATGCACAGGTCACAGTAAGCACCTGGAGCAACCTCCACCGTGTTCAGCAGCGTGCCTGTAAGTGACCATGTGTTTCAGTGCTGGTCAAACAGACTTAAAACAGTGCTATGACAGAAATCAAACTGTTTGCAGAGAGGGTTTAGAAACAAGGCACAAGAAAGAGTTTAAAGCTGTATCAGATGAAACGAAAAGCCTTTAGGCATGAACACACTTTTGTGTGACTGGTGATAACAAAGGGAAAAAAAAAAAACAAACACAAAAAACAACAAAACAAAGACCAAACAACTCTCACGGGACAAAAGAATGCTCCTGAATAGCCGTGTGGTGAGGTTGCAGATGGTCTTTATGGCCTGTCCATGCAGTAGAAGAGTATTTTAATGTTATGATCTACATAAGGCAATACAGAAATGTAGAAGATGGAATTGTGTATGAAGTCACCTTCTACCTCCTGGTTTTAGCACCTATCAGGTCTGCAAGATGTGGTCCCCCATTGTCATGATTCAACATCCAGGCTTTCCTGAAGATAGGTGCTTTATGTGAAGAACAAACAGGTCATTGTCTTTTAGGTCTGTTTATCCAGGATGCAGGAAGACCACTGTGTTTCCTACTCTGCCTGAGAGTGTTCAGCCTGCCTCCCAGGAGTTCCCTAATCATCAGCCTCCAGGCTACACTGGACAGCATTCCTTTGCTCTGCTTCCTGATGAAACTGTTGCTTATGTAGTGGGAAAAAAAGTCATAAGTTCTAGTCCCTAAGAAGTACCAGGAGGCAAGCGGGAAGTTACAAGTTTCCACCCAAGGTGCTTTCAGAGTTCAAGTTGCTCCATAGTTGAGCAGCAGTTGAACAGTAACATTTTGGGTTATGAATCTGAACTCAAGCACCTATGTTTTGCTTCAGTTGCATTACAGGCCCATGTGCTTCTCCCTCTGGATTGTCCATAATGATGGATTCCTATTGCTATTATATAAACCAGTCTAAGTCTTTATTTGTGATTTGGTTAACATAAAACTGTTTCGTACCTTATTAAGGGCGTGATACTAAATGTTTTGCAGTCCTTTGACTCGAGTGAGCTCTGGATGAAGTATTAAATTCTTATCCAATGACATTGTATCGCTAGGTGCTATTTATATACAGTCCCAGACATTCCATAAACAAAATTTTGAATAACTGTTATTATGACATGTTTGCTTATGTAATCTGCTGCAGGAATTCTCGCCAGGAACATTAGTTAGTGATTACCTTCACAGACAATAGGCTTTCTGCTATCACTGATCATGACTGAAGAGCCAAGAAAGAGCTGAGCTGCTCTGAGAGGTCTCGACGGCTGCCTCTGCGTTTCTGCACGTTTCAGATATCGTGATTAATCCTCCCTCCCCTTCATCCCAATAAATACATTTGAAAATTACTTACTCGTGATTGTGCGAGTATTTTAAGCTTTTCCTTTTGTTTGGAAGCTGCTGTTGCTATGTCATCATTTATATTACATTTTATTTAGATGGGTGTTAGTATATGATTGGACAGTTTAATAGGCTCATCCCATTATGCACAGTGTTCTGGTGGTCTGTGACCTCATTTTAGTTACCTGGCAATTGCTACTCAGATGTTGGCTTCCACTTAGAAGCTGAGCAGAAATACTGCCTGTGATGAATCCCTGTGCTTACACAGTGCAAAGAAATGTCGTGAAAGAAAGTAATTCAGCTTAATTTAATTACTTTTGTACTTAGGGGCAGAGGACAGTTTTGTTGGTTGCTATTTTTTTTTACAATTAATTTTTAGACTTTCCTTACATATGGCAAACAGGTGCCTTCAGCCATGGAATCCTAAAAGTCTCTGATACTGTAAAGATTAAGATGCTGCTTAGCTGACAGGTGTTAATTTAATATTGTTTTAATGTTAGTATTCACAGTAACTGTTAAACAAGGATATAAAGTTTGCTTGTTGTTAGTGTGTCAAAACCCACAACCACTAGAACTTTGAAAAGAAAGCAATAGTAAGCAGGCAACTTCATTTACAGAAACTCTGTAGGTGAATTAGTTAGATTTAAACACATACTTTGATACAAAATGAAAATAATGAATTATATATTAAATATTCTTTTAAGGTCAACTCCAGGTATCCTTGTAGGATTTGTCATTATATACCAAAAGTCTCATATAAATCTCTTCTGCAACTCAACTACAGTATTTGTGTTTTTCATAATACGCTGTGGACTAAGTTTATAGCCTGTGAGGAAGATGAAATGTATTTATTTCTTTCCAGTCAAACTGTTTCATAAAGTTTACTGAAAAATAAAATAAAATTCAGAGATAGATTTAAGTTGTGATTAGTAACCAAACTAGATACCTTAAAGTGAAGTTCATCCATCTCGTCTTAAAGCATTACTATACTTTTATTTTTTGGCAGAGTTTTTAGTACTATGCTAATTTCTCCTCAGTCCAGAGGCATTTCCCTGCTAGCTCCATAGGTGTGATCCCATGTAGGATCAAATGCTTCCAGCTTTCACTGGAATTATGAGTATTCATCTGTAACAAACCAGGTTCATGTTACAAGGTTTTGGTAACTTGGGGACACGTGTTTCTCTAGGAGCAGCCAGGGATTCCATTACTCTCGGGTTCAGTCTGGGCTGCAAGTTTTCTTTATTCTAGTTGTAGTGATTGCCGTTTCTGCATAAAATATGAGTGGCTGTGCTCCCAGTTCAAGCCTGGTTACTCACAAGTTACACTTCTCTTTTTTTTTTTTTAATTTTTTTTTTATTTTTAATGTCCATCCTGGGACTAATCTTCTCTAAATCTTACACAACACTGATGGAAGAATTAGGCCAGCTGTGGAGAAGCTGTAGCTTAGCACCTATTCCAACTCACAATACTAACTTCTCTCCAATTTGCAATACTACTGCCTTTGTTTCAGTTCTTTATTTCAGTTCTAGATCCTCTTTCTGTGATGCAAGACATGTTAGTAAAGACTGTAGCAATAGCAAGTTTCTTCTTGTAATTCTGTAGTTTGTTGTAATTGTTCTATCAGCTCAATACAGCACTGTGGTTTGGTTTAGTTTGTTCCACCACCCAAGGTTGTGAACTTCTTCTCTTTGGAACACAGCAGGGAATGGAGCAAGTAAATTCCTTGTCCATGGGAAGACAGAATGATACAGATTTGGCCATCATCTTGACCATATCTGTACTGTTCCTAAGGATGCTCTGAAGCCATCTTAAATATGTCAGCTCATTGCTGGCTCCACTGCCAGATTTCTAAGACACTTGAAGAGTTCTCCAAGTGCATCCACTCAGCATGCAGCAAGCAGTCTCATAGGCCTTTGTGGGATGGCCCCTTTGTCTTGCCTTGTATCACATTCACCTGCTCCATAAGACCTTCTGTATAACCGTAAAAAAAAGGGGGAGGATTCTTAGGCTGATGACAATAAATCACACTCTTACTGTACCAGTACCTAGTAGAGGTATGAAGTTTAGGGAAAAGGTAGGGTGGAAGATGAGAGAGGGATGAGGAGGTTCTCTCTGAAGGTCTAAACAGGTCTAAAGAGAATGGTGAAGACAGTGACAACAGGGGCAGCAACATCATCATGGCCCTACTGCCAGTGTGTTAGCAGAACCAGCCAGGCAGCAACTAGCAGTGGTCCCCAGCACTACCATCTGAGAAGATGTCCCTAGGAGGTCTCCAGGCAGGACAGTAGTAATTAACGCATGTAGATAATCCACAAACAAACGCAACAGCTCAGCAGAAGCTCAGCCTGTCAAAAGAACTGAGGGAGAGGTCAGGCCATCTGTTTCTCCTTAGTATCCCTCAAGAGCAAAGCATCTTGACAGACTCTGGCCAAGGCCAAACACTGCTGGCTTTACTAGAGAGGCAAAATTAGCAAAATCCAGATCCAGGCTTGGCATGTAGAGGCAGATGTAAAATAAACATGCCTCTTTAACCTGTGGAGATGTTCAGATAAATACAGAAAACAATTAAAAAAATCACAACCCTGCTGTCTTCAGACATTCCACATGACTTCAGTAAAGTATCCTTCACCACATTCAGTAACAAAAGAAAAGTGAGACCTCCCATGATACAAATGAAAATCAAAAGAATCATGGAATAGTTTGGGTTGAAAGGGACCTTTTAAAGATCACCCAGTCCAATTCTCCTGTCATGAGCAGGGATGTCTTTAACCAGTTTGCTCAGAGCCCCATCCCACTTGACCTTGAACACTTCTAGGGATGGATCCGCAGATCCACTTCTAGGAAGGGATCCACAGATTCTCTGGGTAACTTGTTCCAGTGTCTCATCACCCTCATCATAAAAAAAATTTCATCCTTATATCAAATCTAAATCTACTCTCTTTCAGTTTAAAACTATTGCCACTTGTCCTGTCACTACAGGCCCTGGTAAAAGTGCCTTTCTTATAAGCCACTTTTATATATTGAAAGGCTGCAACAAGGTCTGCCCAGAACCCTCTCTCCTCCAGACTAAACTACCCCAGCTCTCTCAGCCTTTCTTCCAGGAAAGATGTTCCAGGCCTCTGACAATTTTTGTGTCCCTCTTTGGATTTGCTGTAACAGGTACACACCTGTCTTGTGCTGGGGACCCTGGAGCTGGATGCAGCACTCCAGGTGGGGTCTCAGTGGAGCAGAGTGGAGGGGGAGGATCACCTCCACTGGCAAAGCCCACGGCTTCAGGCTTGTACACATCCACAGAACTTCCCTTGACCCCGAGTACAGCTCATCAGTGCCCAAATTGAAGGCACTGCTCCAGCCTGCCTCCTGCAGAACCATTCCTCAGCCTGGGCTCTCCAGCTGAGTAACAGAGGTGGCCCAGTCATCTGCAGTGCATCCATCCACAGAACACTTTAAGGTCAAATACAGCTAGGGCCACAGGTGGAGGCTGCACAGCTCACCCCACAGGCTACAGGTTTGTAGCACCACTGGCTCTCTGCTTGCTTCAGCTGCTGTGACAATGTTTTACATGTATTGTACATGTACCAGAGCTCTTGCTTCAGCATTTTTCTTTCAAGAAGCTTTTGTCTTTAGAATGCTGGGAGACAATGTGCAATGCACCACGGTATGCCCACTACTGCTATGTTGTCTGGCAAAGTGCTGCTGCTGGGTGGCCTGTCTTAGTCTTGACCTTCACTCCCCAGTGATCACACAGAGGCTGGATCCCACAAACAAGCTGGTGATGGCGCTGACCGATGTCACCTAATCGGCCAGTGAACGGTCTGGGTTAGAGCTTGTGAAAAGCAATTTGTTTTGAAGCTCAGCTGCAATACAGTGCAGGAAACCATGGTTTGCAGGGGTGGCCTGTGGTTAAGTCACGAGCCATATGTTCAACTCTACCAAGAGTGAAATT
This sequence comes from Merops nubicus, assembly GCF_000691845.1. Classification (NCBI taxonomy): domain Eukaryota; kingdom Metazoa; phylum Chordata; class Aves; order Coraciiformes; family Meropidae; genus Merops; species Merops nubicus. The sequence continues at coordinate 18,981 of NW_008615840.1, read as the reverse complement.
CAGGTGTACGCCCAGCATTCACTCTTCCACCTCTCACATAGCCAGTAACTTGAAGTAAGGCCTCTCAGCCTACTCTGGGGACCATAAGTCTGTGTCTCCCCCTTCTCTCCCAACTTGACACTGGGCTAGAGACACACTACAGAATGTCCATGCCTATGTGCCAGGCTGGTAGTGACAGGCTGCTACCAAGTCTGGTACCCAGCAGCCAAAAAGCCCAATGCCCCCAGGAAAAAAGGGCTACTCCTTGAAGAACCAATAGCACCTGCATGCTGGGTGAAAGAAATCATAGCTGAATACAAATGGCACATGCATCCCTCCCTTCATGATGCTGAGAAATTTCTTGAACTTTCTAAGAGGATCCTTCCCCAGACCCAGCTGTGCAAATGGTGCAATCTTCAAATCACATTGAAAACAAGGGCAGAGAACTTGGCTTACAGGAGGACAATAAAGCTTTAAAAAGTTTTGCATTTATACTATTAGATGGTTGTGAACATATCTAAGATATAATTGACAGTTACAAAACAGACTCCATTTCTCCTGCAAGCTTCATCCTTCTACTTAGTCTGCCAAAACTACTTGTGCAGCTGAACATGACACCCTACATCAACTGTTAACCCACACACCCAAAAGGCAGTGTTCCTTCCAGGGAGGATGCTCCACAATGACAGGATCTTACCAGGAACAGCAGAGGGAACAAACTAAGATCAAGCTAGGAGAATTAGGTGGCCCAGCTAGGGACCCAGTATGACAGGTACCGAGGAAGCAGAGGAAATGGATAAAGGGAACATCTACTTTTAAATACTCCAGATTTGGACTATGTCAAAAGCTGAAGTTGTTGCTTTAATTCCTTAATAACTGATCCTTGCTTTCACACCCCCCTTATGAATGGTCCTGAAATACCTCCGCATCTCCATTCTAGATGATAAGGCCTGAGTTTGACTTTGAATTCTCAAAATACTTTTGGGGACTAAACTAAGATGACAAAACTCAAAATTTTCAAATACCAGTGATGTTGCCTTCAGATTTAATGAACAAAATTTCTTTAGTCAGAAAAAAAACTCGCCAGAGTAATAAACTTTTCTGCCACAAGGTCAGGTGGAAAGGGACTGGTGATCAATCTGTCTTGGTGCCTTAAGAAGTTCTACTTTTCTTTTGAGAATCAGTTCAGATTTACAACACTCAGACTAGCACACTTAACAAGCATGAAAAAATGTCTAAAATACTATATATTTATTTTAAACCTTCAATTCATCCTTAGCTTTTAGCTTCAGAAGGAAAGGACAGTGGAAGTTGATATGCACAGGAATGTCATGCAATGTGACAAAGCTGATTGCACTGAAGTCCATACTGAGATTCCCTTTACAGTTACTACCACATTCAGTAGCCCCTAGGGTCCTATTTAGGCATATGGACTGCAGTATTTGAGGCGCCAAATAAACACGTATCGATAAGAACCTGTCTCATCTTTGGTTTAGTATAGGAGAAATGGAAATAGAAATGTGGTGTGAACAAGCACTTTCTGTACAAACTAACAACCTATCTTTTTAGCTTTCTACTCTGCAGGACCAGGATTTGATTAACAGCATATGCTGTTTCCTCAGTCCTTCTTATTACTTTAAAGTTAGCTTTCTATACCACACAGATGGGACTTCAATATGAATGAGTCAGATGCTGCCTTTGACTCTGCACAGCCAAGAAAAACTGACGTGACAGCCACAGAATGCAGAGACTGCTCCTTCCCTCGTGTCCTCCGGAGAGAACTCTAAAAGCAGGCATCCAGTGTTCTTTGCTTACCATCTGAGATAACAAGCTACTATTTACTGGGGATGAAAAGGCATCTTTGTTCTTTTATGAATAATTTGCTAAATTTAATCTGTGCTTGTCTGGCAACTAGTCATTCTCCATGGGATACCAGAAGTAATTCTGGCAAAGAGGTTTATTTACCATAGAAGTACCGGGGCTGTCAGAGCTACACCAATATCAAAAATAAGTATTGAAAGTGCAGAAACCCCTTGTATTAAAGACAATCAGTAACCTCCAAATAACTGGGTCCCTAGCTGTCTGAAACCTGGAGTTACAGGTGTGTAGTACAAGTTTGAGAGACCAGAGTATGAAATGGTGCTGACACATCACAGAAAACACCTGTAAGTGCAGACAACAGCATGCAGTACAATGGAATCTTCTGCTCTAAATTAGACATGCAGCTGTGCACCAAGTCATGGTAGCCTCCAGTATGACAGGCTCTGAGACTGGGTTGTACACTGAACTAATTACACTTAGTTCAATGAGGCCACAGAAAGGTGCTGTACACAGATTTATTATCTTAGTATGTTCACAGTAGGAAAAAGCCATTTAGTACACTTGGTATTTCTAACCTGGAATATGATGTCCACTAGCAAACAGCTCTTCAGCAAGGTCACTGTGACTTGTTTGTTTACTTGGGCTAAAATCCTCAAGACAGACCACAATTTATGAAGCATCTGCTCCAGGTTTGTCAAAGTCACACCACAGGCTTTCAATACTTCTTGGTAACAGAAGAACTTGCTTTGAAAATCTAAACTTAAACAGCAGGATTTCAGCTTTGGACTGGTTTTTTTTGTTGTTTGTTTGGGTTGGCTTGTTTTTTTCCCCCCCCATAGTATTATCACACTACACACACACAAAAGAAATAAAAGTTGGCAAAAAAACAGGCTGCATTTCAGAAATCAGAGTATTACTTATAATATTTAATCAAAACAAGTTTTGATTGAAATATATTTGCAGTCAATTTTCAGTTCATAAAGCTTTTAGTTCAACTGATTGGGGATTTTGGTCCTTTAAGGGTAGAGGTACTTTTCCTTCCGAAGTAAAATACTAGATCCAAGAGTACCCAGAGTAACTCTTACTAAAAGCAGAAATCTTTTTAGTCTGAGTTCTCAGATGTTTGGTCCTAAAAATCCTTACTTCTTAAATAATGCACTTCTAATGCTGCAAAAAAACAATTAAGGTAGTAATTTTGCTATTTTACTCAGTCTTTCGTTGAAGGTTATTTTTTTCTGGTTGAAAGAAGTGTTTTTCAAGTGCGTTGACCAATTCATCCAGTTCCTTCTTCAGCCTCTCAACGTCACTGAGAAAAACAAAATCCACACAAATACAGAACACAGTGTCACAGTAGAGAAGCTAAAAATCACATTCCAGTCTGAGGAATTTTCTATTAATGTTAAAAGTATATAAGCTATATTTCTTACGGCAATGTGCCAATGTTCACTTTCAACTGATGTGCATGAAGGCACTTAAGACTGGAGAAACAAACCCACAACATAATATCAAATAGAACAGCCACTCTGAGTTCAGAAGATTTTTTATTACTAAATATATGTGATTAGAAATGTAACTTTCATACTAGTAATAGTATTTTCAGATGAATTTTCATCTGTGAGAAAGCATTGCTTTCATAATCTAAGTTAATAATTGCTTATCTTTAAGACCTTCTGAGTCTTTGCAAGACTATCAGTCAAGGATAGAACTACTAAACTACTAAAAGTTTAAAATATATCAGAACACTTTAGTTAGATTAATTTAAATCAACTACATATGTAAAGAGAATGAATGTATCTACTTTAAAGCAGAATGTTTTTCTTGATACTGTTTTTACTGAATGTGAAACCAGGTTCAAATGCATTACAGTGACAACAAGAATGTGTCAACAAATTTTACAGAATCGAAGCTTTATACAAATGCATTTGCTAAAATTATGACTGCAGTAATATTATTTGATCATGGAAAGACCCTTCTCCCTCAAAACAATTCCAAAAAGCCACCCAGCCCCTATTGCAAACATTTACTGCTCTAAGTGACAATACCTGTTTCCAGGAGGCGCACAAAGTTCAGAATAGTATTTGATCTTTGGTTCTGTCCCACTGGTTCTCATCGTGGCCACTCCTCCATTTGCAAAAGTGAATGTTATCATTTGGCTACTTTTACTAGTGGGAAGAATCTAGAAATAGTAAGAATAATTGTTTAGAAGCTTGGAAAGGGACTATATATAATGAGTTCCAGATAAAAGTCATGACTTGATGTCATATAATATAACTAAAGGATCAGCTAAAATTAAGCTTTGTTGTTTCAATCAACAGTGTGGTACTGAGACCACACCAGGCAAATGAGAGGCTTACCCTCAACCCAGAATCTGATAGCAGTACATTACTGTCAGGTAGCTCATTTCAAGTCTAGTCAACGTTTTTACTGCAAATGGCAATTTCTCTGTGATGGCATTTCCCAGGAGGAAGAGAAACACAGGTGGTGAAAGACTAAAGAACCCAAAGCCACATCTCAGTAGACTTACAAGAAAATAATGCAAGATTGCTGTAGCAAGACACTAAGGTTCTCCTACCTCCCTTTATAGAATGTCACCTTGGAGAGAAAAAACACCACAAAACTAAACAAAAAACTTCAACCCTCTCTCAACCTTCATTTCATCCTACCAAGGCAAAACAATCACCCCCAATCTAACTTATTTTAAGACTAAGGATGTAACAGTGTTTAGAGTGTTTCTCCAGAGAATTTTTTATATACATGTATATACATGCTGATATGACATATCTAATTTTAGAAATCTACTTACAGCCTTTTGATCTGGCTGGCTGCTGTCATACCCAGTAGTTAGATCCCTTATTCCAGAAACTTTAAATCTACCGCAAGATTTTGGGTATGTGTTTTTTCCATCAAAATTTCTAAGGTTGTCAAAAAGCTGCTGAATAACTTTAGGATCATGGCAGATGAAATATGAAGCCTTGGTGATATGGAAGCCGTACCTGTGAAAACACAATATTAATGAAGAAATAATGTTCTTCTTTGGGTTGTACACCACGCACATTGCACAGCCTTCCACAAAGCAAGAATCTGTACTCATGGTGAAATGCTGGGGTTTGAACCTCGAGCCCCGAATTAAGGTTGACATATGGGTGATCCCCACAGCCCTTCATACAGAGGTGGTGAGTTTGCCTTATAGCTTCCCCCCAGGGTGCGGCCGGCCCTGCAGGGAGAGCCATAAGGGAAATGAGCCCCAGGGGTCCCGCAGTGAGTTGACAAAGGTCAGGTGTCTGCTTGGGGATAAAAGCCGGGACCACTGGCAGGGAGTCAGGAGTGTCTGTCTGTGGAGTGCGCTCCACAGAGCTTCCTGGTTCCGGGGCGACCTCCTGACTCTCCCTGGAGCTGGGCCCTGGTCTGTTTAGACCTTTGCGCACATGGGCCGATCGGGTGAGAGTCGCCATGTGGGCACCTTGGTCTTATGTATTTAACTTACTGGTCTGGCTGTTTCCCATGCCAACTGTGGGCAACCTCGGCTCACTGTTCATACCACCTGTTGTGGGCCGAGTCACATCTTTTGTGGGATCGTTGGGGGTGCTGTCATTCATGTACCAGCTGATTGTCTTGTTTGTACCCCCAGCGGTCATTCATGGAAAGTCCTTTTTGTCTACAATACAGTCTGTGTATTGGATTCTCTTTCTGCTGGTGGTATAATTTTTGTTGGGCCTGGTCATTGGCAGAACACATGGTCACCAACCATAGCATCAGTTCACTCCCTTACAATTTTTAAAAAGCCTCAACAACTCGATTGACCTATTTTACATACTGCAAAGAAATTTCTAAGCAGACACCTTTTCTTTTTAATGATTAAAAATGAGAAAGCTTACTGCTAAACCAGAAGAGAAGAGGCCATTATTGCCTTGAAGAGATCTAACCACCACAGGAAAAGCCTGGACTGGTTGTTTAAAGTGGGCTACTACTAGAGATCAACATTTCATGAGTACCCTTGATGCCAGGGAAAATCTGAAAGGCAGCATCTTTCTTTAGTACTAGAATGCTCATGCTAGAAACCTGAAAGGCTCCTTAAATAGAGTCATGTTTATCCCAAAATGGGCATCTTCACGTAGTTGTCAAAAATCAGTCGTGACAATCCAGCAAGGGAATTTACAAAACCCATCCTGTATTTGAGAGAAGTAATGAGCCTGCTAGGACTGTGTCCTTTTCCTGTTCTGCATTTGCTTCTTTGAGAACAGATCCCCCTTCTATACCTTTAAAATACAGAGTTTCTTCTGCCTCAACAATACAAATCTGATGAAGAATAAAGTAGTAAGGAGTAGACTGCAACGCTATATTAGCAACAAGTAAACAAAACCTACACACAGAAAATTATCCTCCCCAAACCAACAAGAATCCCTGCTCCAGTTCTAATTATGAAGCATCAACCTAGTAAGGCAGATTTGCATGCTTCCCTGTATCTGTAGCTTTTCCACAGTGACTACGTGCAGTGATATCTTACTTTGAGGTACATCTACAGACTGCTTTTATGCTTAACAAGCTCTGACTTTTACAGTCCTCTTCAGTGACTATCTCCACAGTTGTACTGCTAAGTTCCACTCAGTTACCTATAGTGTTTCTGAGGGCAACCTAAAGCAGGTGTTTACTGAATATTAAAAAACTGAACTAAACCAAACACCCAGCAGGAGCCAGAGAAGGGTAATTCTCACATCAGATGCTGTTACTTACAGCTCTATCCATGAATTCCTCTTCCATGCATTGCTATTATTGTTTACTTCTGCCACCTACAAGATCTGATAAATTCCACAGTTTATTTATGCAGTGTGTTCGCAAGTCTTTGCCACTTGATTCCTTCTTAAACAGTGGGTGAAACAAGCATGGCTAGTGCCGCATGCAAATGAGAGATCTGAGGACTGGAAAACAAGAACCACCAAGGCTGTTTTCCTTTTGTAAGGTCTTTTTCCTTTGTAAGGTTCCTTTGTTAGTGTCTATGTGACACAAAACAGCCGAGAGTATCTTCCAGCCTGTGCTGCTCCCTCTTTTAAAACAACCAGCCCAACCCCCCCACGAAAACCACTCCCTGCCCCATGAAATCCAATAGCCATCCTTGCTATTGATTTCTGTAGGTAGCTGAACACATTAAACAAGAACAAAAGAAAAGCAGTTCCTCACTAAAAACTCTCAGAGGAATACCAAGCTGTGTATAGTCAACGGTTAAGGCCAAACAGTCACAGCACTTCTGTATAATCAACTTAAATCTCAGTATTCGCACCAAAAGAACCACCAAAATATGCTATCCATTCAAAAAAAAGACAGAATAATATAATAAAAAGCCTAACTTTAGAGCCAATTAGAATTAATCATAAGCAGCCCTGCGAGTGGGATAGAAGCAACCTGGCTTCAGTGAGTAGCATAAATATGCCAGAGCTACTTGGACCCATTCTGCCATCAACATTATTGTGTGTCTGGCACATTTAAGCAGCAAGAGGCACTGCAGTCTCTGCAACACAACAAAACCACAGGCCAAAACACAGGCCAATCTTCTGTGAAAGGACCTAAGAGCAGAACCTCCCAAAAAGGAGAAACCTTTCAGCCAAGCAAAGAAAAATACCTCAAAAGTCTCATTAACTGATAGGGAATTAATAAGGTAATACAATTATTCTTAAAATACCTAGAAACAAAACAAAGCAAAATCATAAATGTATTAATGCCCATGAGGCAGGAGTGCTTTATGGACTGTTAACACAGAATTGTGTTAATAGTACAACTTAATTTTTGTTTCTTCATATATTATAGGCTGCTGTTGAGCCCTGTTAACCCCTGTGTGTGGAAAGGATAAAATCTGAAAATTAAGCAATAATAAATCAGACTCACTCATCATAAACAGCTTTCAGCTGCTGAGACAAAGACAAATTCCTGGTTGCCAAAAAGCTAGCCATCTCTGCAGTTATAACAGCTGCACTCACACCATCTTTGTCCAGAACAGCAGGACAGCACATATATCCTAAAGAAAGAAAAAAAAATACAAATATTTCATATATTTTTTATGAGGAAATAAGATAAAATGGCATGGAGTGAAAAGTTAATCCAACCAACATCCTCTAAAGGAGAAATGCACATTACCACAGTACAGACATTTTAGAGTTAAACCGAAAGTGGAAAATCAAATCTAATCAGTATCAATTTTGATAAGGAAGGTATTTAATGGACTTCCAAGATAGAGACAGATTTGTACTGCATCGGTGCCAGATGTTCCCAAGCACTTTTGGAGCTCTCATGAAAGAGAAATGCCACAATGCAGGAACAATGCAAGTATAGCATTTTGTCATTTTTGTCACTTTTAATGAACCTTACATAGAAGCATATAGTAACACTCACACTCATCTATTAACTCAGTCACGTTTTCACTGTTTTTCAGGCACTGAGATATTCCAGAAACAGCATTATAGCTTTACAGCTTCCTTCTCATGAACTCATAGCTTTTATTCATGGCTTTGCAGTTTACAAGTATAATTTGGGGGAGTTTTTACTTTATTTTATTCACATTTAAATTTAGCTTAAAACTGTCAGCTAAACATACTCAAGTCTAAAAAACGTGATTTGTTTTGTTTTGTTTTTAAAATAGCCTGTGCATGATTTGCAGTCCAATTCTATATAGCCACCCTACTGAAGATCCATACACCCAGCTCACATTATCATACTCTGTGCTAAGCAGACATACAAAGGATTGAAATTAGTAATAGCAATCATCCAAATGGATGATATCAACTACTCACTGAAAATATACCCATCATACTGGCAGCATCTTCACATTACCTTTTTTTTGCAACAGAGCTACTTTCACTGTTTCACAAGATTCTGGTTCCTACCTATAGCCTCCTCAAATGCAAAAAGAACAGCTTTTCCCTGGTCCATGAGCTGTTTGGCACGGTTGCCCATCCACTTGAAACCTGTCAGTGTTTCCTACAGCAGCAAGGAGAAAGAAGGCATTAAACATAAAAGCAATGTTTTACACAGATCTGACACTGTGTAGACAAGCAAATAAGAGAACATGGAATAACATGCAACAGCTCACCTCAAAGTGAAAACCTTCCTTTAGTGCAATCGCTCTCAGGATTTTGGAAGAAACAGTACTGGATAGCATGTAGACATCTTTAATGGCACAATTATCCCTATTGTGGTTTTTCCAGCAAGTAAAGATCCACCAGCCTAAAAGAGCTCCCAGCTCATTTCCAGAAAACACTTTCCATTCACCACTGGATAGGGGAAAAAAAATAACAGGAAGTATATGAATTCAAAGGATAATACTGGAAAACAAACAAAGAACAGTACTGGTTCTTCCATGCATGAACACTAGCAAATAAAACCACTGCATTTAAGTTCCAAATAACAATAACAAAATATCATGTGTTCATTAAGAACAAGCAAAAAAATTCCCAAAGAATTCTGAAGGGATCACTTTTCTCCTCCATCATATGTAGCAGCTTCTGAGTTTATCCAAAGATGAAACTGGAATATTTCCAGCATATTTTAAGTAAAACAAAAAGAATTCAGCAGACAAATTATAAAATGAATCATTAAGACAAGCACAGACACATGAAAATACAGTTCTCAAGTAATCAGTATTTTTAGTTGACTCAATGACAAGTCATTGAGGAAGATTGGAAAAAAAAAATCTCAGAACAGTCAAAATGGATTAATGTTGATGTGTTGCAAGAACAAGAAACACTGAAGGAAAAGACAGATATGAAAATCGGCCTGAAATTCCCAGTCACGGAAGGGGACAAAGACACTGCCAAACTGACAAAAATGAAGACCTACAGAAACAGTACCTGTTGTGAAAGAGAGGCAGACTCAGTCTCCTGCATTTATTGATGCCAACAGGCACAAAGCAACGCACAGCAACAACTCAGTGCAAGAGTGCTGAGAGAGTGTGCTCTAGCAGGAGTTTCTGTCAAAGAAGAAGTACAGATACTGTAGACACCTATATTAATACTCAATTAGTCTACGAACAGCTACCGCAGAAGTCTGAGAGAAGGACACAGGACTGAAAGTTAGGAGACGTCTAAACTGGCTAAACAACTACCAAAGAGGGAGCAGAATGAGAGCACCATGAACTGACACCCCTCTCTTCAAGTCTTTGATAGCTGTAAGTTTTCGGACAATATCCATGAGTGACCTTGCTTCTTGTTTCAACCCATCACAACCAGCACAAACAAACTTCCTATGATTTTTCCTCAATGACACATTGCCAGCTGAGGGTGGCACAGGCCAAAACCATGAAAACAAGGATACTCCAGGTAACACTGCCCAATAACATCAGACAGTGCCAATTAAGCCACTCTTCTTCTAAAGGCAGAGGAGCCTCCTTAGTTCATGCTGTGAGGCTAAGGAGTTAAAAATAGCTCCAAAGAAAACACTGCCGCCTTTGAAGCTGCTATATGACCAAAAGAGATTATCTGGTGAGCAAAATGGCTATTTGCACTGTCTCCTTTTACTGGGTTTTTGGAATTTGCATAACTGATACAGGTTCAAATATTTGTGTCATCCACAGTTACTGAGGACATCTACCAGGTGCCCATCTCATCCCCCAGGTACCAAGGGCCGTTGCCATGAGTTTATACCTTCCTTCTGGCTCTCGTGCACAGGGAATTCATTTCTGGCCCAGGAACAGATTTTTGTTCTGCTTCTCTCCAAGCTGAAAACCTTGAAGTTTACTTTTATTAAAGATTTATAGCTTCTAACGGCTCAGATTAGTTTCTGATTCATCAAGATAGAAACACTACTATTTGTGAGTATGATACCAAGTACAGTACTTCAGCTTGTTTTCATTAACCAAATATAACCACAATACAGAAATGCAAACAACTGTAGAAGTACAGGATAGCGGGAAGCATGAAATAAGGGGAAGGCAATATTTGGTCAGCACTATAGGTTACACATTTCACATATATGGAAAATTTATGAGAAAACCCTGTTTGAGCAAGTTTACCTTTTGTTATCCCATTTTTTGACAGGATATGCATAGGTAGATAATGCATGTTTAGCTGGTCATTAAAGGAAAGAGTACAAAGCACTATACTGAGACGTACCAAACACTGACAAAGCTTAAAGTGAAATGCAGGTACATAACATTCTGCATAGAAATTAGGAACTCAGCGAGAGAAGCACAAGCTCTCTAAGGATTAGTAAAAAATGTCTGGTCTAACAGTATTTGAGAAAGAAGGAATTCATATTAAAAAAAATGAGGATGTTCCATATTCCTGAGATTATCAGGGAACTATAAAGGTTCCCCTGAATATTCCAGTTATTTAATAAACATGGTACAAAAACGTTTATCAGCCTTCTGTGATAAATTTCTAACTGAAAACCTACCTTTGCAAAGGTATAGTACAATCACAACAATGCATGTGCTTCTGTGCATGCCTCAAGTCCAGCAAGTGTCATGTATTTATTGAGGCTTCTGTACAGTGTCTAATCATTATTTCATTTAATGGCCCCACCGTGCTCTGCTCCATACAGTCCTCTCACATTTCAATGTTCTTTCAGTCCCAAAATAACTACTGTGACTATTCTGTCCTCCTCTGCAATGCAGGTAGCAAGAACCTCCAAATCAGCTTAGCTTTTAAGTAAAAAATATAAATGGTTTGCATTTCTTTATTACCATACCTCTCTTGTTTCTCTGCCACTGCAAGTCGATCAGCATCAGGATCATTTGCTAAAATGATTTTTGCCCCATCTTTTTCAGCCAAAGCAAAAGACAAAGTCTGGAGAAATAGTAAGCAAGAACAGGTTAGTGTTAATACTCCCAAATAATATTTTCCACTTTCTTTATAGATTTTAAATAATTTTCCTGATTTACTTGATCTCAAACATCCAAAATCATGATGTGTCTCTACAAAAGATAAACTTCAAGACAGCAGTAGAAGCACAGTGAAGATACTCCACTTTCACCCACATCATTCCACTTCTGCAGCCAAAGTCAAACTGTACTTCAACAGGATCCTTCATGAAGTAACAAAATGTAGCAGAAATACTTGCAGCAGAAATCCTAACCACCTGTCATGACTACCCCTAAGCCCTCCCTGGTGTGGTATCAGAACAATTTAGTCCTTGTATTTCAGATGTCAGTTGTAGAAACTTTCCAAAATCAACTGTGAATATTTTTCAATTATCATTTTATTTTTTAAATGGAACTGTATCACTTCTTTCTATATGCAGATGCTGCTCATTCTGTTAGAGCACAGAACAAAGTAGTTTAGAGTTACAGCTGATCACTACCTGACTGGTTCACAAATGAGTTATGATCTTCAATGAAAAGATACCAGCTAACTCTTCACTAAATGTAAGGCTATGAAAACAGAAACAAAACAGATCTTCAACCCGTATCTATAGCCACAGCTACTGGCAGAAATGAAACACTGTTGGAAAGACATTGCAACTACTTAAAAAACAAAACAAAACCCAAACAACTATTTACCAGAACGCCCTTGCCTTCTTCAGGATTTGGATACTTCACTGTGGGAAATTCTGGATCAGGATCCTTCTGCTCCGGGACAGCAAAAGGAGGGCTAAGGTCAAATGCCTTGAAGGCCAACTGCACAAATTTATGACCTACGCCATGCACAGAAGTATGAACAAATTTGAGGCTTGTTTCCTTGTTTATATTCCTGAAATAAAACAGGTTAACAGTAAGCTTGGAGATGGAAGAATATTCTGACAAAACTGACTATATTCAGAAACAGATATGACTTAGAATTCCAGCTCACAGTTAAAATTATAAATTAAAGGAGGTCAGATTTCAAAGGTAATAGCTTGAAAAGTGGCCTAACCTCACTCTTCAGAAGAGTCACTCTTGACATCTAATATTCTGGTATATGCAAATCACTGGATTAAGAAAGATAGTACACTCTATGCACCCCAAAGGAGGTGAGTGGAAAACAAATACAACTAAGACAACTCTTTATCCCCAGCTCTGTCATTTAAACTAGCTCTTAAGTCTGTGAACACACTGAACTGACAGCAGTACACCTCATTTGAGCACATTTGTTTTTATGAAGTACATTACCAACAGTATAGAGCACACCTAAAGGCATGCAGACTCCTAAGGAGACATGTAGCTCCTACTCAGAAAAAGCACCACCATTTCTCACAGTCAGATTGACTAGGAAGTTTGGGCTTTTCTTAGCAAGAGTAAGAACACGGTGGTTAAAATTTTGATGCAAATGAGCAGATCTAACAGGTTGCTGCTCATCTAAACCATAAACTAATTCTACTTGCTAGTCACAAAGAGAAACATCTGCTTGATTTTGTTGAGTAAAGCTTTTACTGAGCAAGTGACAGGAATAGGTTGGTGCAAGGCACTCAAGGCCACTAGGTGCAAACACAAGGCTAGAATGATGGAGCAAGACCTCCTGCTTCTAGAACTGCCTTAACAGCTGGTTTGCCTTCTCTTTTAGAAGCCCATCTGCTGCACCATCAGTGTCAGCTCATCCTCAGCTGCACCAGGTAGCCCCAGTCTTGCTGCGGCATATAGTTGGTGCACAGAAATACGAGGAGATGATACAACCAGGAACTAATCACTCTGCTGGGTTAGACTTCTGCTAGACCAGCTTTATGAACTGCCTTGCTAACCTCACCACACAGCTGCCAGTGCTACTACAAGAGATGACAAAAAAGCACAGATAGAACTGGATCATGGCAGGATCACAACCACCCTGACTTCCACCAATGTAAACTGCCCTGCTGACGTACCAGATGGAAAATCCCATATTGTTAACAGAGTTAACACCAGTTACCTGTGAAAGCACTGTTTCTGTATGTCCTTGAAATACTCCTTATTGACCATGGCATATGGATCGTGAAGCAGTGGGCTGCTGTCAATCAGTTTGTCATCCCACGCCTGAGGCCACGGCTCTTGGTTCTCCTCAATAGCCTGAGAAATTCCTTTGTCATGAGGGGAAATGATCTGAGCACCGTTTTCCCAGTACACCTAAATAAAAGACAGGGTGAGGATCGTTAATATTGTAGGATAGTCTGGTGTGGGGTTTTTTTGGTTGGCTAAGGTGCACTACATTCAGTAGAGTATTACACTTAAGTATATCAAGAGTACTCCCCTGTTCATATTCTCAGTGCTTCCTCTCACATTCCATTTTTGTTCTATAAGAAAAGCTGTTGAATTTTATCAGAAGATATCAAATTCCATAACGAAACAGAAACCAGGACCCAGCTTATTTGTTGAGAAGATTCAAGTAGCACCCTGTCTGCCAGCCTTCAGGCTGGTAACTTACCCATGCCGTTTCATCTACTTTCTTCCAGATTTTTAGGTATCATCATTATAGAGGGGAATTCTTAAGAGAAAAAAAGTGTGTAAAATACAAACACATTTACCACACAAAAAAAAAAAAAAAATGGAGAAAGTTACAAAAAATTCACAGCTGCTTACAGCAGCAGTGTTGCCACAGCAGCAAGCACAAATTCACTAAGTTTCAAGATGTTCATTACTTGTAGGCTTCTCCTTCTGTTGATTGTTTACACACCCAGAAAGAGGTGTACTTACTATGTTTTACTTTTGGACAGTTGTTCGCACACATCCTTCTACTGATGTTTTACGGACCATAAGTTTAAGGAAGGATACCTAACAGCATCTGGACAATGTACATATGTAGCCCAAATAACAAAACATTAAGAAAAAGTGAAGTTGATTTTAAAAGTAATTGACAAAGCATCCAAACAAGCTACCAAGATTACTACATAAAATATTTTTATTAGGCAGCTTTAAACAGACATGAAGTTCTGGAGGGAGAGACATAAAGAACCCATCCCTCCTAATGCCTTGTTTTTCTATTAAGATAACAAAAAAGATCTCCCTACTTCCATTTTTGGATTTTGGAAACAATCTGTATATAACTAGTCCAGCTATGGGATGATTGGCAGATTTCTGTCATAGAAAAAAAGTCACACTAATAACTGTGTCACTTAGAAAAAAATATACTCAAGAAATTAATGGAATTCATTAAAAAATGTTTTGTACAAGCAACTTATTAGGTTTCATATTTTTAATTCCCCGGGTTTGTAAAACTGAAGAGATCTTTTCAAATCATGAAGGAATGATTAATGCTTTTGAAAATAGTTCAGCTAATATTTTAAAGTGTTCCAAAGTATGCAATGGTATTACTTATCTTTCTGCTTTTTAGAGATAAGATTTTAAATAACTTATTAGTATAACATGCTGCTAACTTTAAAGACATCTACTTAGATGAGATCAAACTATCAATTAATTTGGCCTATACCATCATAGGAAATACAATAGTATTAGTGTCTCTGCATGGAAGAAAATGTTTGAAAAAAAGCCAGAAAATAGACTTTATAGAAGTACCTTGTAACCATTATCTTGTTTTGGATTATGGGAAGCCGTAACCATAATTCCAGCACAAAGCTTCAGATGGGTCACTGTGTATGGCTGTAACAAGAGAAAGTTATCTGAATTAGAATGTGCAACATATTATATATAACACTTATTCCCATGCAAAAGCAATAATTCCATGCTGCTGAACAAAAAGAAAGCTAGGATGTGATCCCTATAGACTGAGTTTCTAAAGCAGAAGCTATGCAGTACTTGTTCCACTAGACCATGTGGCACAACTTCAGCCCTTGCTGTTTTTCATGCATTTTCCCATTTATATATTCTCAGTGTTGTTTCAGACACTTTGTGGATCTCTAGAGTAGTGTTTTCATAGGAGGAAGCTGAACGTATGTGTTGCCTGCTGTACTGTGACTTCAGACACCTAAGGCTGTTAAGGGTGCAAAGTCTGTTAGGGTAATGACCAGAAGTCTGCACAGGCAGAGAATTACAACTGGAACAGTCTCATTCACACTATATTTTGAGATGAGTCCATGGAACAACTATTCCATTGTGGTTCAGAAGAGAACTGTTTTTGAGAGAGTTCCTACAGATAAGACCAAAACAGATGGAGTGAGTTAAAAATAAAGCATTACTGGCACCTTATTCAATAGCAAATGCAATCAACAGCAATTCTTGCAAGTGCTTTAAGCTTCACTACGAAGAATTTGACCCTAAATCTAGCAAAATTTCTATCAGTACAAGAACGCTACATACAAAGTCTTCATCCCACTCTGTTCTGTTTGTAGCACTCACTGGAGCGACTGATTTTGGGAGAAACTGTTGCTTTTACTGCAGATGTAGGAGGTTTCTTCACTGCTCAAGAGGACTGACACCTAGTGATCCGATGGTGAAAATGCAGACACATTCAACAACCCTCTCAGCATAGCATCACTGCACTCCAATCCCCAGCTATTTACTGGATTCAATACCCCAAAAATAAAATAAAAAAAAAAATAAAAAAATCAACCAACAAACACAAAATTAAACAGGCGTGCATGTTTCATACTTCATATTCCACAGGAATCTAGAAATGATGAGATGTCATCTACGAGCAATCTGCCTGAAAGCAGGAACAAATAGAAATACATCCCACTGTCACTGATACTCCACTGAGCTTCTTCTTTCTCTTGCTGTGGAAGTTGTAAACTAAATCTAGCTAAACAGGAATAACAGTAACTGCAGGTAGAGCTTAAAAACTTAAGTGGTTTGCCTTATTTTCCTTAATATAAGTAAAGCAAAATACCTGACATCATTTGTGCATAAACAAAAAGATATAATCGAGCAACCTACCACAAAAGGAGTTGGTGTTATATCAGAGAACAGATAAACTGGAACTCCTTGACTGATGAAGGTATTTGCAGCAAGTCTTGCAAACCTAAACAGGAAGAAAAGATGACTAAGAAATGTTTTCATTTTCTCAACGATTAGTTTCATAGAATGCACAGCTTCCCTGTCCCCACTCCCTGACTCCAATTTAAACAGACAGACAAAACCCCCACACAGATAAACCCCAAATTATTATACAGACTCAGTTTAAACATATTTGCTTATTATTACCACAAACAAGGCACAACTAAGAAGTGCTTTGGCTTTAACAGTTTATAAAAATACTATAAATCCCTCACTTTAATTCATTCTACAGAAAGTGAAAATACTGTTGAAGCACATATAATCTCTGCCTGGATCACACAAGACATCTACAAAATACTTAAAACCTAAAAGGTACCTTTTACTACTACCTCCACTGGAAAAGTGGGCACGAGCATCATAACCAATCACAACTCCTCTCTTTTTCAGGTCACTGAAATTCTTCTCAAGGTATCTGCAAAATCCCTGAAGACAACAACAAATCCACATCATTATACAACTTATCATTACATTAAGATGATTGCCAAGATGTGAACGTCTTGGAAAGGTAAGCACACATCACATTATCTATCTTATCAACCTGAACTGGGGTTCAGTTTGTCTTGGATCAATAAACACCACAAAATACCAGAGACCTTTAAATCAGTGTAGTAAAGGTGGACACATTTAAGTACTTTGCCAAAAATCAGAACCACCTCCAGAAAGAAACAGCACAATTAGACAAAAAAACTGATTTTGAGAAACAACTTAGCTGTGTTAGGCCTCAGATGAGGAAGAGCACAACTGGCCAATATTTCATTTTTTTTAACTGAATCTTGCCCTAAATAATGACACCTGTTTAGGATGTAATACACCACCACTCCAGGCTACAGCAATATAAAGTTTTGGGGTTTTCTTAAGCTTTCCCAAAGTAGAACACCTTAGGACCTATATGCATTTCACTGCGTTTATGTAAATTTATGTCCAACATACACAAATCTTGGCCAAATGCTGGTGACTTTTGTTTTTATTCCTAGTTGTTGCATCAGGGCTAACTGATCAATATCAGCTTAGCTGCAGCTGTGTATAAATTCAGTTGCAGCTCATTTATGGAAAGAAATCATGTTAATGGCTTAATAACTGCTCTCTGCTTGTTTTCAGGGATCAGCTCAGCTAATTATTATAGTTTAAATTCCTTCTGAAAACTGGAGAAATCGCAAAAAACTTGTACTTCCATAGAATACCCATTTTCTCCCCATAAATGCGTCGCTTCCGTTCATATATAGAGCCAGTTAAGTGAGATAAGGTGCTGAACAAAGTACCTGTGTTGTCTGGATAATAGTCAAGTCATTCATGTGGGAAATCCCTGCTCCCATGGCAGCTCTGAGCCCTGCTGTGCCAAACTCCATCCGCGAGCCAAAGTATTTCTGCAGTTCCGCGGCATTTCCTTCAGCAACCAGTTGCTTCACTATTGCAGAAGTTTTTGGATTCTGTAGATACAAAATGCAGTTATTCTAGAAAATGTTTTTTTTTTTTTTGTTTGTGATTTAATATCCTTAAACTACTTAATAGCACCGCCTTTCTTCTCCCGCTTTCTGTATGAGTCTATTTTAGTATCAAAATATTGCACACCACTTCAAGAACATGGGAACTCCTGCTACATCTTTCTAATTTTAAGTACAATCTCAAGAATAACTTATTTTAGATTTGCTTCCTTAAGTGACCATGCTGCCTTGACAGCAGTGTGTATGTCACATTTTGGGAAAGGAAAAGATTTCCAAGATGTTTTTAAAACCAGAAAATATTAAAATAGACAAATCAAGAAAGACCTTTACAATTGAGAGAACAGTTCTAAACATACAGGAAAGTAAGCTGATGATTAAGAAATATTTGTTACTTCCATAGTGCTATGAGTAGTTAAAAAAAAAAAAAAAATTATCATCACTTTGTCCAAAGACAAGGCTGGCTAGCACCGGATGACAGCAGCAAAACTAAGCAGGCCGGTCAGAAGTTAAAGATAACAATCTGCAGGTAGAGCTGGTAAAAATGAGCACACACCTCAGGATGAAAGCTTAGCAGCTACAGCTGAATTCTTAAATAAACTGACTGTAGTGATGGCAAGGCTGCATCAGACTGCGGGAGCACAGGGAGGAGTTTCTAAGTCTCGCTGCCTTTTTTTTTTTTTCTTGGTATATTGTTTGTATCAGCTGTTTATTGTTATCAACACTGTTTCCAAACTTAGGAATTAGTGAAGTCCTGTAGGCCCCAACATCTCCAACTTAATAACACGGGCTGTGTGGAGTTCAGTGTTTGACTTCTGGGAAGCAGATGCGCCCAGAGGACAGGTGGCACGCTCCGGGCGCCAGGCAACGGGCCGGGTGGAGAGGCGGCACGCTCCGCGCGTTACTCACCGCCCCGCTGCACCC
>NW_008615839.1:0-5255 GCF_000691845.1 Merops nubicus | reverse complement strand
TCGGTGGTGCCTCCAGCAGTGAACCCCGTTATCTATAGCATGAGGAACCAGAAACTCCAGGATGCCCTCAGGAAAGTATTTGAACACAGTATTTGAACATTTGGGGTACTCATACACCTTGTAACACCCCCACGGTATGTCAAGAAATGTCAGGACTATCTTACGTAGGATGATGAAATCATTCATGTTGGAAAAGACCTTGAAAATCATCAGGTCCAACTATTAGCCTAGGACACCCAGCTCCTTTGTCTTTCTTTTTATTTTTAATAGTTGTGATAATATTAATTGCAATTAAATAGTTCTCTTCATACTACTTCTTGACATTCAGCATGTGTTTTTCTACTTACTACCATGATGTTCTGTCATGGTTTAATCCCAGGAGCAGCTCAGCCCCACCCAGCCACTCACTCACCCCCGCACAGTGCGATGGGAGAGAGAACCCAAAGGGTAAAATTGAGACAGCTGGGTGGAGGCAAAGACAGTTTAACAGGTAAAGCAAAGCTGTGCACCCTAAAAAGGCAAAACAAGGGATCCATTCCCTCCTCCCATCAGCAGGAGAGCAGGGCTCCACCACGCATCACAGTGACATGGGAAGAGAAAAATCTTCACACCAAATTATGCCCCCTCCCTTCTTCTTCCCCCAGCTTTTCATGCTGACCCTGACGCCATACAGTCTGGGATATCCCTTTGGTCAGTCGGGGTCAGCTGTCTCAGCCATGTCCCTGGCCAGCTTTGGCCAGTCCCCACCCTGCTTGCTGGTGGGTGGTGTGAGGAGCAGAAGAGGCTCCTGTGAGGAGCAGTAATGAAACCACCCCGGTGTTATCGACACTGTTCTCTCCACAAGTCCAAACACAGCCCCAGACGTGCTACTGGGAAAGAATTTCACTGTGTCCCAGGGGCAGCCAGCACATGGACCTACAGAACACATCTTCTTGCCGAAAGACAGAAAATCATTTGAGCTCCCAGCTGCTCACATCTCCCCTGGAGCTGGGGCCACAGCCTCAGGCTGCAGAAAGGGTTAAGGGGCCAGACTGCCAGCTGCCCATGGAGGAGCAGCCCATGGGGCCCTAGGGCTGCCCCTCGTTGTTCAGCAGCCCCTGCCTCTCTGCTGCCTGCTGCCATCAGGCTGCTGCTTCCCTGGAGCCACGGGGCACAGCAGGATGTGGCCTTCCAGTGCTGGGCTCCCCTCACACCCCCATGGTGCTGCTGGCTCCATGTCTCTGCGCTGCCCCTGAGCTCTGATGGAGCTTGTGCCAGTCCTGTGGTCTCTGCAGTGCCTTCCCTGTGGCTGTGGGCAGGAGCAGGGCATGGGAACCCCTGCGCCAGAGCTGGTGTTCCTGCTGGCACCACTGAGAGCAAAGGAACTCCTCAGGGTGGGGCTGGACCAAAGCTGGAGTCAGGAATCTACCCTAGATGCTGCTCCATTAAAAGGGCTTTTGCATTGTTGGTGTTCTTGATGGATCCACAGGGAGAATCTCAGACACCCAGGGGAAGAAGTCAGAAACCAAGAGCAGCGAGTGACACAGGATAAAATGAGTGACCACCCACGGTGGAATATCCCTTAATAAAATGAGAAGCTGAGGAGGCCATGGGCAAATGAGGGTCCTTCAATGCCAGGAGAGGCTGCCAGGATGCAGCAGGCAAAGGGACACAAGACTCCAGAATGGTTCAGCCCAGGCGTTTGGAAATCCCCATGGGCTGGATGTAGTGCAGCCCTCCCCTGCCTCTTGTGCCTTTGGAGACACCCCGTTGTCCTGCCCGGCCTTCTCCCTGGCTACTGAGCCATAAGGGGAGATGGAAAGGAGCTCAGCAGCAGGGATGTCCATCCAGCTGGGTCTGCGCCCCAACCTGCCCAGCACAGCCAGGGCAGGGTGCCCCCATGGCCCCACAGCCCCTTCCCTCTGCAGAGCAGCATCACCCGCTGGGGGGAACCAGGACCGGGCAGCCAGGCCAGCCTGGACACACTCCCCTGGGGAAAGGGGTGTCCCTGGAGAAGGGCAAGGAGCATTTCTGTGCCTGCAGGGAGGAATCCCTCAGAAGGAGAAACCTTTTTCTGCAGGCCCCTGCTCAGGGCAGGCCGCTCTGTCGCTGGACCAGGACTCTAGTGCTGGGCTGGGGAGAGGGGCTGGCACTGAGGGGCACAGGCCACCCGTGGTGGGCACCTCCTGGAGGTGATACCAGGGCTCCCGGGTGCCCAGCGATCGGCGTTTCCTTGTGAGGACACACGGCCAGGGGTGGGAGGTGCAGAGCCCAGGCAGGCAGGGGCAGGAGCCAGGAGGCCGCTCGGTGCTGTTTATGTGCTGCCTCTGCAGCTGAAATGAAGAAATGGACTCAACAGCAAAAGTGGTTTCCCTCTTCAGCAGGGATTCTTTACTGCAGTGCCGGGGTCACTCTGGGGATACTTCACCATAAGTGCCCCGGATGTGACAACTCTCAGTTGTTTATCTTTACAAAAGTGTTCCATAGTCATAGTCCTGCCCAAACTCGTTCAGACAAACACACCTTTCCTAAGAAGTGATTCTAGAAACAGGAGACCCATTATTCCATGGGCTTTGCTGCCAGCTGTGACAGTGCATTTTACCCCTCATCAACAGGACCCTTCTCTCCGGGGATCTGCTTTGGTGGTAACCATGCATCTGGGTGTGATGATTGCATCTGGGTGTAAGGATCCCACCCTGCTAAGCTGCATTCAGGGGAAATACAGAGCAATGCCATAGCCATGGGCTGGCCTGAGCAATATGTTCAGGTGTGAGAGCAATAGGAAAACATGACTATAACTCAATCGTCTTAACCCCATAAGTAGGAGGCAGCCCAAGAGCCCTTGGAGCTCTCCTGCATGGCAGCTGTCTGCACGCCAGGATACTCCCCAGGATTGAGAGATTCCTTGCCACAACAGACCCTCGGTAAGACAAATAGATAGATATAGATAGATATAGAATGCTTAAACTTTGAATCTTTGCTAAGGGTCCACTCAGTCTTAATTGTACCCATAACCTCCCATTCAGCTTGTCCTCTGTGCAGTCAATAACCAGCTGTACCTCCCCATCCAATTCTGTTTCCTTAAAGTCACATTTACTGTTTCAAGCTCTTCTGAACTGCTGTCTCGTGTCAATGAATATACTGTTACTTCTCTCTTGTGGGTGAAGGGCATAACTCCATTCTTGCGGCACCAGCTCATCTCCTTTTGTAGGTATCACAGCCAGTCTGGTGGTTGTTTACTTCATCCAGTGGTCATGTCATCCTCTTCATCACTTGGCCTCTCAATGACCTTTCAGCGTCAGCAGCTTTTGACGCATGCTCAGTCTAGAGATGCTTAGGGAAGGGATTTAGAAGTACAAAATTGTAGCATTCACCTACTCAGCTCTCAAGTCTCTTGATCACCTGTTAGTCTTCAGTTCAACAGGATCTAAGCATCCTGCTTCCCAACAATATGGGACTGGATAAAGTTAGCACAGAGGTCAAGAGGTCTTAGAGACCAATTTAAAACCTAGTCCTGCTAATTCAAACTTATTCACAATGTACAAGATTTGGGAGCTTCCCTTCATTTCCCCCCCCACTTTTTTTTAAATAAATTTAGTGAATTCTTTCACAAGATTCCATCATCTTCTAAACATTTCTTCAAATATTTTCCAGTTTGTACCTGATGCAAAGTCTCATTTCTTTTCCATTTCATATGACTGAACTGTATTATCTGAGCATTTCATAATGCAGCGAACCATTCAACCTTCACTGCAATCCAAATTGGAGAGCAACCTATGTGGATACGTTACTCATGAGTTAAAAAGAGCTCCAGAAGTGTTGTGGAAAGCTGTCCTGGGGGGACCTGTGAAAAGAAGATTCATCTGGATTAAGTAATTTAGAGTATCTGATATCAACATTGTATAATATGAACCCTTTTTGTTTGATCCCACTTTTAGTCTTAGGAAGCTTCATGATTAGGGGCACAGAATCTTTTCAGGAGGATGGAAACAGAAAGCAAGAGGGTTTGGCATCTGAAGCACACCCTCACACGCTTCCCACCTGGGATCCCGAGGAAAACCTACGGGAACAATTAGCAACTGAAGTAGTAAATATTTTATCTTTAACACTTTTCCAGCCCCGTGGAAATATCGGCAGCTGTATTTCTAGTTCGCCACACCAGGAACAGACTAGCCTGGGCATTAGGAAAAAATATCAATTAGACTTCTCAGGCTTTGTCAGCAATACCAGAGGAATTTAGTCAACTCAGCCAAGCCCCATTAGAAAACAGGGCAGCTACAGAGTATTTGTTACTTGGCTGTAATCCTGGAGGGGAAGAATTTAAGGGCATGTATTGATTTAATCTGACAGACAACTCATGACGGGTAGAAAGCAAAACACGAGGCCTGAGACACCTCACTTCCCACACCGAAGAAAGACAAGGACTAGACTGGTCATGGTTAACCTCACTGCTCCCGAACTTTGCATTGCTAAAACACCGAAGGAACAAGGAAGTAGTCACATGGTGGGCTTGGGTAGGGTAGAGCAGAATGACCTTAAAACTTGCTTTAGTCTGTCCTGTGTTGAAATTCACCCTTGTCAGTGTTTTGAGAAGCACCCAGCAGCAAGGACAAGGAGGCCCCAGCAGAGGTAAGGGAGCTGGATGTGTTGGCTCTGCTTAACGCAAGGCTAGAGGTGTTGGGGAGGTAGGAGAGTAAATCAGAAATGTGATGCAATTGCTGTGCTGATGAACTGCTTCTGTAGACATCCTGCACTGAGAGAGCGCCGAAAGCTGCCAACATGGAGAGCTTCTTTGGAGAGCAAGTGATGAAGAGGATGATACCACCAGATGAAGTAAAGGACCACTGGGATGATGGTAAGCTTTGGAAAGGGACACAAGATGGCAGCAAAGACCATGGAATGATGATTTCTTGGGCAGGTGTGTCTCTGTCAATGCTGTCGGGGAGAGACTGCATCTGTACCACCTTTGTGAATAGAAACCCTTGGAAGTCACTGGGTCAGGGGAGCACTTATGGGGGAGAACCCCCAGCACAAATGGGCTGTGCATGCCCGGTGGGAGGGGCCTGGGCTCGGGGGCAGGTCACTCAGGCACTGGGGGTGTGGTTCCACATTCAAAGGAGATATTTGTCAGGACAGGCCCCAACTCACTTGTGTTGGGTGAGCCCAGGTGACCAGTTGTGTGCTTTTGGGCAGGCTCTGTGTTGCCAGGATGTCTCCAGAGCTGCTGGGGTCTCTGGGAGGTGCTGCTGGCTGGGGTTGGATGCCTGGCACCAGCT
>NW_008615838.1:0-1455 GCF_000691845.1 Merops nubicus | reverse complement strand
AACCTGGAAGTCACAAAAGCTACAGTTGTTCCCCAGCCATACTTACCTTAAGGCTACGGTAAACCCTTCTGGATTTCAGATCCCAAATATTTACTGTGTTATCAAGGCCCCCACTCACAACATATGAAGAGCTAGAACTCAAGCTCACACATGTCTGTTTTGCCTGATGAGGAAAAAAAAATGTTAAAAAATAGTTAAGGGATTTATTCAAATCTACTTAAAAGCACATTGATGTGTTTTCACCTTCATCAGCACGAGTGGTCCCACTGACTGATGGAACTATTGGCACACTACAGTCAGCTCCCATCAAAAGGCATTTCAAATCCAGTCACATTTCCATGCATGTTTAATATACTTAAAAATCTAAATTAATTAATAAGCTCTCAGATGCTCACATCTTGCCATTCCATTTCATTTTTTTTTTTAAACCTTTTCCTTCAATACCCATTTTCCCTTGAAATTATAGCTTCCTGAAGCACAACCGTAGACTGTCATTCAGGTACCAAGTTTAAAAAGAAAATGGAAACTTTAAGAAAAAACGCCTTAAAAGAAAATCAAAAAGTTGCCCAAGTCACATACTTCACATTCCCTAAACATTACAAAGAATATTATACCAGCAAACCTCGTAATTCGGTAAAGTGATTCTTTTTAAAATAATCACTGAAGTACCAGCTTGTAAAAAAAATGACAATCGCAATGATAGACCTACAGTGAGGACAAATTATTATTCGGTTCTATCATGTTGAAAATTCACTTTTAAGTTCCCAAGATTTGAATTAAGAAAAAACAAGTCCATCTAATTACTGACATGGTAAAACTGGAAATTACTGCATTAGTTACAGATCAGATTTAGCGAAGTCTCAAGGACAAACACTCCATTTCTGAAAGTGTTTGCTTCAGCAACCTAAAAGCCCCGTTTGAACACCAACTCAGAAAATTTCCAGTCCACATTAGCATTGCAAAAGCTATCCAAGGAGAGTAATCAGAATGGTTTAAAACTCTAACAAGTCATTCCAGTGACCATGTCAAGAGAGGCTTCTAGGACTAAGTCCAGCTTTCTGAAGAATTTACAGTGCCATGCTTCCATTTAGCAGGGAAAAAAAACCCTCTGTAACAGAAGTTCGCCTGTTTCAAGTACTTCCAGGAGCTGGTGCATGTACACTGCAAGAACAACCTTTACATAGACTCATGTTTTTCACTGTACAATTCACAAGCACGCATGATGCTATTTGAGCCAGAAAACAAAGTTCAAACTTGAGCTCCCTTCTGACACACACAAATTAGATCAAGTTTGAACCACTGACTACCTCAGGCAACTGAGGCTCCCCCATCAGAAAGCCATGAGCATCAGATGGAGCATAACCACATTTGTATTTTCTTACCGGTAGAATTATTTTAGGACTTTTCCCCTGACTTTTTATATATATCTAAACTCACACAAGGAAATGTTTTTAC
>NW_008615837.1:23147-25184 GCF_000691845.1 Merops nubicus | reverse complement strand
ACCCCCAGCCTGGGCTGGGACCAGGAGTTGCTTTGACCCAGGGGCAGGACCTTGCCCTTGGCCTGGTTGAACCTCATGAGGTCCACATGGATCCACCTCTCCAGGTCCCTCTGTTTCATACTTGTTGGGTGAGCACTCACCTCTCCACACATGAGCACAGCTCACTCTGCAGCCTCAGCACATCCCAGCGTGGAGAAGACAAACCCAGCCCGTGTAAGTGTTCCCCAGGCACAGCCAACAAGGGTCATGGACAGAGGAACAAATGCCACGCTCAGCCCTGTCCTTTGGTGGGATTTTACCACCTCTTCTCTGACCAAATCCCACCACAGCTGATTAAAACAAAGTCAGAAACTGGGGATTTGCCCCTGGAAAGGAGCAGAAGTGAAGCTGGTTTGCACATCACTGGGTGGCAGGGGTCAGAAAGGGGCTGGTGTCGTGAAACCCTTGGTGAAACCTCCAGCAAGTCTGCAGGAGGCTTGGAATTTAAACCTAAATAGCTTTAATAAATCTGATAAGCTGATTTAAATTAAAAAGAAGTTATTACAACAGCCCTTATTTTCTTAATTCAGACATTTAAGCAGCCCCTATTAAAAGATTAGCAAATAACGAGCATTGTAGAGCTTCTGTTTAGACTATTTCTGTTTGAAATAATTTCTGTTTAATTACTGCTGTCTGAAACCAATATTATCAGTACTGGACTCAGCATCCAAATTCCAGACCACAGGTCTGAGAAACCCCAAGCCCTTGCCCTGGGGGGGATCCACCACAGCCCTGGAAAGCCCACCTTGGGTTGTATAAAATATTTTCAATCCCCTGAAAAAAAAAAAAAGAAGAAGAAAAATGTCTCCAATATTCCTTGATTGGCTAATTCTTGTCATCTTCTGAAGCCCCCACCAAACCCAAGAGAGCTGCCAGGACCAACTAACTACTGTTTCCATAGATCAGGAGATGAATCATTCCTGTTATTTTTAGCAGGTCGTTAAGGGCTGGCAGCAAAATTTGCAAACTGACTTGTGGGGCTTTTGATTCGTGTTAGCATAACCTTTTAAAGAAAACATAAACTGGGATCCAGAACAAAGGAAACCAAAGGACTGGAAATAATATCTCTAAGTTTTCAAATGACAGTGAGAGATTAAAATGAATAGGCTCCATGTGACTCTTTTTTCTCACTCACAGCTCTCTCAGTTAAACATCACAGAGCTAAGCAAATAGAAGTGAGAGGTTTTTATATAAAAGATGCTGGGATAAGGATTTCTTTCCACCCTGTGATTGGTGACAGGCTTGGGGATGCTGCCACCACTGGGAAAAGCTGGGTCCTCGTGGAGCATCATGCTTAGATTGAGAGGGAGTTTTCCACCTCTCCTATGAGGACAGGTTGAGAGAGTTGGGGTTGTTCAGCCTGCAGAGGAGAAGGCTCCAGGGAGACCTTCTGGTGGCCTGCCAGTATCTGAAGGGGGACTGCAAGAGAGCTGGGGAGGGACATTTGACAAGGGCTTGTAGGATAGGACAAGGCATAACGGCTTCAAACTGGCAGAGGGGAGATTTAGGTTAGAAATGAGGCAGAAGTTCTTCACTCTGAGGGTGGTGAGACCCTGGCCCAGGTTGCCCAGGGAAGCTGTGGATGCTCCATCCCTGGAGGTGTTCCAACCTGATCTAGTGGGAGGTGCCCCTGCCTATGGCAGGGGGTTGGAACTGGGTGACATTTAAGGTCCCTTCCAACCCAACCCCTCCTTTTATTCTACAGCTTCCTAAAATGTGTATTTCATGCAGAAATACAAAAGGATCAGTATTCAACACACAGCTTAACAGCTGCTTCTCTTTTACTGTGCTACTGGCAGTACGATGAGAGCCAGTGGGTGCTGGTCTCTGCTCCCAAGGAACAAGGGACAGGACAAGAGGAAACGGCCTCAAGTTGCCCCAGGGGAGGTTGAGGTTGTCCCTGAGGAACAATTTCTTGCCCTGGAGGGTTGCCCAGGGCTGTGCCAGGCTGCCCAGGGAAGCTGTTAAACCACCATCGCTGGAGTTGTTGATGTGTAG
>NW_008615837.1:22421-23059 GCF_000691845.1 Merops nubicus | reverse complement strand
TTAATGCTTGGGCATCACCATCTTAAAGGTCTCTTCCAGCCAGAAGGATTCTATTCTATGTTTCTAGCCTCTTCTCTCTATGCTCAGAAGGCAATGCCCAGGGCAGGCAGGGCACCTTTCAGCTGGCCAGCTCCTGTGGCAGCTACCCAAAACCCCAGATGCACCAGGGCCTATGTGCCCCCCAGGCAGCCCAGCTGCTGCCATACCCTGAATCTGCCAGGGCAGCTCTGAGACTGGCCGTGCACATTCCTTCCCAAATGTGGAGGGACGTTTTGCAAGCAGGGTCCCAAACGTGGCTTTGACAAGGTGCCAGCCATCAGTCTCCTGTCAGGCAGGAGCGGAGTTTCTCCATTCAGGAGGAGTCTCTCCCTTCCGCAGGCGTTTCCAAGCTTTGTGCAGGATGGGGCAGAGGCAGGGAACAGTCCATCAGTCCCAAGGGACCTTGGGGGGCTGCTCCACAGGGGATTCTTGGGGGAAATTTGGAGTCAGAACGCTCAAGAAGAGGCACGAGGTGACGTGCTGGGATAGCAGAGGGCAGAGGAGAGCTGCTGCCCCATTGTCTGCCTCACAGCCCCCCCAGAACACCCAAACTCCTTTATTAATGGGACCAAGAGAACCCACTTCTCAGCAGGCAATGA
>NW_008615837.1:17015-22405 GCF_000691845.1 Merops nubicus | reverse complement strand
GACCAAGAGAACCCACTTCTCAGCGGGAAATGAAGTAGCCCCCTATCCACAGCAATGCAGGGAATGGATGGGATCATCTCTCCACCTCCCTCACACGTCCCTTCAGATCCCATCGTTGGGCTCCCAGCTGAACCATATTCCACAGAAAACACTGGAGCAGATGAAGGATTCCAAAGGAGACACTCCCTGTTGGGAGGAATGAATCTAGAGCTGGACAAACCCCATCTCAGGTGGGATGGGAGCAGATGGCCAGGGACAACTCTGACTCTGGAAAAACACAGCACCAGTTACCTGGGCTGAAAACCATGCCACATGTTGGTTGGGGTTTTCCTTTGAAGAAAATAGGATGAATGGATTTGATAGGGAATAAATGGGATTGGACTTCTGCTGTAAAGGGAGGTGGTTGTTTCTTTGGGTCTCAGGGGGAGGCTTCCTAATCATACTGAGCCAAAGAGTTGCGTTGGCAAGAAATTTGTTGCCAAGGGAAAAAAAAAAGCAAGTCAGAGATAGATGTCAGGATGGTTTTCATGGACTGCTGGAGAAAAATGATGTAGTTCAGCTTTAGGGTTTAACAGTGAATTTTGCCACCTGAAATGTGTCCCTGAAAACCACAGGCACTGTGGGCAAGCTGCCTGCAGAGAGCAGAGCAGGGATGGAGATCTGACTGGGATGTGCTGTTGCTGCAGGATGGCAGTGCCTGGCATGGACCAGGCTCAATTCCCCCCTTCTCCTGGTCCTCCCAAATGCCCAAACCCATCCAATACGCACCAAAGTGCAGGAGCCTTTCTCCTTACCCACACCCTGGAGCTCTCATCCAGCCCAGTCCAGAACTTGGGGCAGAAAAGCCCCTTTCCCAGCAAGGAATGTCCAGGTTTCTCTTTTCTCCCAAGCATGGCCGAGGCTGAACTGAGTCCCACCAAGTGCTTTGTGGTCCACCACCTTCTGGTTTGCTTCAGCAAGGACTGGAGGTGGGAGGGCAAGGCTCCAGTAGCACCAGTTTGCTGAGAAACTCAAGGCCTCCTGCCAGAGACCTGCCTGGAGCTCCTGGGAAGAGCTTCAGGAGAAGCTGCTCAGAGAAATCCATGCTGGATGGAGGCAGCAGTGCTGCTACTGCAGAGCTGTGGCCGATGGCAAAGAGGCCACATCAGCTAAAGCTCCAGTGTTGAAGCCCTCACCTACGATTTGATGTTAGGAACCAAAGCTGTTTCAAAATCAGCCTTTGGAAGAGGCAACAGATCAAGGCAAACCTGTGCATGGAGGAGGACCCCAGCCCCATTGTCCAAGTCCAGATGTTTCTGGAAGGCAGGCAGAGAAGGGGAAAGGAGGGCAGTGCTTTTCTGTGAATTCTTTCCCTTTAAAAAGTAATTCATTCTTTAAGAAAGGAAGAATCCCTCACAGGGAAAGTGGTGAAGCAGCTTCTCCTCGGCTTGTGGAAGTAGAGATGCAGGAGATGCTCCTCAGAAAGCAAGCCCCAGACAGGCACAGGCCCCTCCTGAAGCTGAAGGAAAGAGGCAGCTGCCTCTGCATCTGCTGCAAAGGGAGCCTGACAAATCTGAGCAGAATTTTAGGAACAGTTCAGTACACATCTGAGCAAGGAAAGAACAGCAGGGGTTTAACCAGCTTAGTCACGGAGCTCATCAGCTTCCTTCTTCATGGGAGGTTGCAGTGTGGGAGGCATGGGTGGCATGGTCATACTGGGGGGTCTGCAAGGAGAACCTGGCAGAGGGCTGGGCTCTGGCACCTGGGCCAGAAGAACCTGCCGTGCACCGTGGATGTGGTGAAGGTGGGAGGACATCACTGCCAAGGCAAACCCACCACAGACCTCAGGCAGCAGGTCAGGATAGGCCCTGTAGGAAACAGGAGTCCGAGGAGACCATGTCCCATCTGAGAAGCAACAAGATAAAATCCAGTTCCATGAGCCAAGAATCTGGAATCTGGGGGAATTTGTAGGATTTGGGCTGATGGCTTCTGCTTTTACTTTTAATATTCTCTATCTTTGCTTCCTTTTCACGTTCCTTCTCTTTTCCATGTTGCCTACAAGCAGAATCCTCTCCATCTGCCTTTCTGAGGCACTTCCCTCTTCAAACAAACCCTCAGATTGATACCTCAAGTGGCAGCGTTGTGTCTAAAACTGAAATCTCAACCTCCCCACTGGAACACGTCGCTGAGATGAGCCCTGAACTGGCTGCTGGGATGAACTCACTTCCCAAAAGCGGGCACACCGATTGGGAAAGGAAGCCTGGGAACAGAAAAGGAGCATGAGCTGTGGCTGGAAGGGATCTGTTTCTGCTCTTCTCTCTGTGTCCAAGTGGAAGAATTCCTTTTACGTTCATCTGTCTTCATGAAAGCCTAGAAGAGAAGAGATAAATGATGAACATAATCTAAATATAAAGATTTTCTTCATTCTCAGAGCCTTTGTGACACACTCTCTTGGGAAATATTCCCAGCTGGAAAGGAATTTTGCTCTGTTCTTCACAGCTCTCGTGCTGCTCTTGTGAAACACATGACGCCTTTCAAAGGAGAAGTGTCTTTGTCAATAATTGTGCCGTGGTCAGAACACACCAAGAATCTTGGAAATACAGACGTGGAAAGATGAAACAGAACCCCAAAATATCAAACTTTCCAGCCAGATCCATACAGCACCCAAAGCAGGGAAAACGCAGCCGGTTGAAGGGCGTGGCTGCAGCTGCCACGGGGTGTTGGTAGGGTTCAAAACGTGGCCGTCAGACCATAAAATCCCTCAGCAGTCTCAGGACCCTGCTGCTCCTCACCACAAAAGTTTAATCATTGAAGCTGTGGAAGGCAGGAGTTACCAGCTGCAGCCCAAAGAACCCCAGCAGGGTGGGGTTAGAAGGAACCTCTGGGGA
Organism: Merops nubicus; assembly: GCF_000691845.1. Lineage (NCBI taxonomy): Eukaryota > Metazoa > Chordata > Aves > Coraciiformes > Meropidae > Merops > Merops nubicus. Next base: position 19,538 of record NW_008615837.1, on the reverse strand, counting down.
TCATCTCATCCAACCCCCTGCTCCAGCAGCTCACCCACAGCAGGGTGCCCAGGATGGTGCCCAGGGGGGTTTGGGATCTCTCCAGAGCAGGAGACTCCACAGCCTCTCTGGGCAGCTGCTCCAGGCTCGGCCACCCTCACCCCAAAGAAGTTTCTCCTCCTGCTCAGGTGGCACCTCCTGGGTTCCAGTTGGTGCCCGTTGCCCCTTGTCCTGTCCCTGGGCACCACTGACCAGAGTCTGGCCCCAGCCTCTTGCCCCCCGGGGGCCCTTTAGCTCTTGCTCAGCACTGCTCAGATCCCCTCTGAGGCTTCTCTTCTCCAGCTCAGCAGCCCCAGGGCTCTCAGCCTGGCCTGGCACAGAGATGCTCCAGCCCCTCAGCATCTCCAGTAGTTCCTGGTCTCTCTTACAGGATCTTAGAATCATTAAGGTTGGAAAACTGGAACTGGGGAGCCCAGCACTGGACCCAGTTCTCCAGAGGTAGCCTCAGTGGGGCAGAGTGGAGGGGGCTGTGGCTCGGGGGTCAGGCAGTGCTCTGAGTGCTGCTGGGCTGCCAGGAAATCCCCACACCCAGCCACAATTTGTGAGAACTGGGTTGAGACCTGGATTGTTTGTCACTCCTGGGTAGGACCCAGCACAGGTCCCATCCCCTCTGCCTCACCCCCTGCTGGACAGCACAGCGGGGTGGGGGGATGGAGAGGTGCCAACACATCAGAAAGAGAGATGTGCCAACAATTCACACACTCAAACCCCAAAAATCTGTGATGAGAGACTTTGCACACCATCAGCTGGTGGGACCGACCCAAACTTCTCATGAAATGAGGTCCACAGCTGGGCTCTGAATCCCGGCAGGGAGCTGTGGAGCAGAGTGGATTATTCCCACTCCTTATACGGGACCCCCCAGGATCCTTTCCAGCTCAGCTGCCAGAGGGTGAATTCAGGATGGAATTGCTGCTGTCAACACGATCGTCTCGGCTGTATTTAGTGGTCTCCAGAGTGAGGATTTTGCAAATCTAAATAAGAAGTGAAGAGAAAAACAACTTTGAGAAAGCACGACAGGATTTGGTCCTGACTGCAGAAGCCAATCTGAGCTTTGTACTGCTGTGCCTTCAATAAATATCACTGCCACCAAGAACTGCAACACGTTTTCCAAGAGCAAAATGCAGCTCAGGCTTGGATTTACAGATTATCCGTGGAAATGTAGCTCTCTAGTTTCTCAGGGAGTCAGGCAGCTTAATTTTCTTGTGCTGCTCTGAAAATCACAGATTTCGGATCCCACAAATGCTTCTACAGACTTCAGAAATAAATTTAAATGAAAGTCAAGTTTTAATGATCACAGGGATGATAAATCAAGAACTTTCTGTGAAGGAGGGCAGGTAATTTAAGAATTAATTCTGTGCTGCTGCAGTGTTGAAGCTGGAGCATTATCTGAGCTCATGCCCTGATAAACTCCCTCAAGGGCTCCCAGGAGTCCCACCTGCAGCTCCTCTGACACCCCAGGCTTGGTTTGGTGGGTGGATTTGAGGATGGGGACCCAGGAGAGGAGTGCAGGGGACCTTCCCACAGCAGCCCACTTCAGTACTAGTCAAAAAATGAGGGGGAAAAAAAGAGTCTTTTTAGTCCCATTCAGAATATTAACACAGCATTCCCTAGGGACAGAGGAGAAAAATGAGCCCACATTTGTGGCCATCTCCTCATTCAAGTTCTCCAGCTTGTTGTAGCCAACTAAAAAGCTGTTCAGACTTAATTTCATAGAATCATAGGATGCTTTGGGTAGGGAGGGACCTTTCCAGGTCATCTACTCCAAACCCCTTGCAGTGAGCAGAGACAGCTTCAACTAGAGCAGGTTGCTCAGAGCCCTGGCCAACCTCCCCTGGAATTTATTCATTCCAAATAACCTTGATATTTAGCCAAGATATGGATGAACTTCCAGCCATGCACTCCAGTTTCTTCATTAGCTCTAGATGCTACTGCAGCCTTCAGATTTTGAGGCTCTTTAAGAGCACCTTGCTCAGCATTCCACACACAAGAGATCCACCCTGAGTTACTATTGACTGGCCTAATTAAGGGTGAGAGGAAATGATTGCAGAGCCCTCTCTGATTTCCAGGAGGTACCAACAACTCCAGTCATTAATTCACCCTCCCTCTCCCTGCACATCGATCCACAAATGGATTTCCTTGTTGATAGAGAAATGCTCTCAATTAAGAACTGGTGCTAACTGGGGTTTTTACCTTTCTGTAAATGGCAGGACTGCTCTGGAAGGCTCTAACACAACCTGTTCAAGTAGTGGGCTCGGGGTTGTTCCTCATGGACCACTGGGCTCAGTGTTGCAGAGTTCTGTGAGCCAGGAGTCCCTGTGTGTGAGTCTCAGTCAGTCCCTTCTCCATCCTGCAGAAAGGAAAGTTCTTGCAGTCTGTGCTAGGGCAGAGGGGCTGGGAAGTGCCCAGCAGAAAAGGACCTGGGGGGGCTGGTGGAGACACAGCTGGAGATGAGCCCGAGGGGGGCCAGGGGGCCAAGGAAGGCAC
>NW_008615837.1:0-16864 GCF_000691845.1 Merops nubicus | reverse complement strand
GCATAGGGATCTGTGGGGGAAGGGTCTAGAGCCCAAGTGTGGGGAGGAGCAGCTGAGGGAGCTGGGGGTGCTGAGCCTGGAGCAAAGGAGGCTCAGGGGAGACCTTCTGGCTCTGCACAGCTCCTGACAGGAGCCTGGAGCCAGGGGGGGGTCGGGCTCTGCTCCCAAAGAACAAGGGACAGGACAAGAGGAAAGGGCCTCAAGTTGCCCCAGGGGAGGTTGAGGTTGAGCACTGGGATCAAATTCTTGCCCTGGAGGGTTGCCCAGGGCTGTGCCAGGCTGCCCAGGGCAGTGGTGGAGTCCCCACCCCTGGAGGGGTTTCCAAGCTGTGGAGATGTGGGGTGAGGGACACGGGGCAGTGGGGACCTGGCAGTGCTGGGGAACAGTTGGACTCAATAATTGTAAAAGTCTTTTCCAACCAAAATGATCCTTTGATCGTATGATCCCTTGATCCCAGGGACTCAGCCAGTGGGATAGGGACACATCTCCAACCCCAGCACCTGCCCAGGACACCCTGGGTGTCTGCAGAGGCTGCTGCAGCCCCACCTCTGCCAGAGCTGAGCTGGGGGAGCTCTGGGGGCTCAGAGCTGGGCTGGCCAGGGCACCTCTGGCACCTCCAACACCCGGCTCTGCAGGTCAATATTTCCCTAATGGAAGATGATAAAAGGGAGGAACATAAATTGCTTTTGGAAGCTGGCTACTGCAATGATAGCAGATAAATATGATGAAGCACTTGGCAGGCTCCAGGCTCCTTCTGGTGTGTCGGAGATGCCTGCAGTGGTACTGTACCCATCTGCTTCACTGGAGCTGCTGCCTTTGGGTCTGCTAAACCCAAAAAGGCACCAGATACCCTGCTGCCAGCTCCCAGCCCGTGCTCTGCCACCCAACCACAGCAGCAGGAGGAGGTGGTGGACCTTCATGTTTGAGCTGATGACCAGCAAGGGCCAGTCTGCCCGTGTGCCCAAGGGGCGAGTGCCTCCGTGGGGCCGGGTGGTGTTTTCTGTAGGTGGAAGTTGCTGTAGTTGTGACAAACAGCAGCTTTCACAGAGAACAGCTTTCCTGTAAGTAAAAGCTGGATGTTTCTGAGAAGTCCTCTGAGTAATGTGGTGCAGCTCTTGGCTGCGCTACGGCTGGAAAAGAAAAACCCTTCATCAAAAAGTTCCTGCTGCGGCCATGGCCCGAGAATGCCAAAACCAGCCCCAGTTTGGGGAAGGGGGGGTGGGGAGAAGGGATTTGCTGAGACACCAGGGCCAGGAGCCAGGCATGACCTCTGCCCTGGGACAGGGAACGAGGTCCCCAACCACCCGTGGGGACGTCACCCCCCTCCAAGGCCCACGTGGCTCAATGGCTCCGGCACGAGCCACGCAGCAACAGGAGCTGGGCACCACTGAGCAGAGTCTGGCCCCAGCCTCTTGCCCCCCCAGGGGCCCTTTAGCTCTTGCTCAGCACTGCTCAGATCCCCTCTGAGGCTTCTCCTCTCCAGCTCAGCAGCCCCAGGGCTCTCAGCCTGGCCTGGCACAGAGATGCTGAATACTGGACCTAGGGAGCCCAGCCCTGGACCAAAACCTCCTGAGGTGACCTCGTTGGGGCAGAGGAGAGGGAGAGGAGAACCTCCCTGGACCTGCTGGCCACTCTTCTTCCTGCACCCCAGGAGACCATTGGCCTCCTTGGCCACAAGGGCACACTGCTGGCTCATGGTCAATCTGTTGCCCACCAGGACTTCCAGGTCCTTCTCCACAGAGCTGCTTTCCAGCAGGCCAACCCCTCACCTGTCCTGGTGCAGGGGGTTATTCCTCCATGGGTGGTTTGTGATGGAGACACCCACACATTCCCTTCCCCAAACACCTTCCCAGGCCGTGGAGGGAGTTTCATGGCCACATGCACCTCTGCTGCAAGGCAGGGAATTGGTAGGGGAGGAGCAGAACCTCCTCTCCATGGGGGTGGTGGAAAAGTCAGGAAAGAGCCAGCTGGGGGTCACTCCTGTGTGCAGCTTCAAGTGACATCCCAGTCCCATGTGTCTCAGCAGGAGTTGCCCAGATGGCCTTTGATTTCAGCACTAACTCTTGCAGCCAAGCCCAGGAAGGAGCAAAGAGCTGAGCCAGGGCAGAGGGGCAAGGTGGACACAGCCACACAGCCACCAGGGCAGGGGCAGCACCCGTGGCCAACCCAAAGTGACCTCAGGGATTCAGGATTCAGCTTTTGCCAGCAGAATCCACCTCCTGCTGCCAGCAGGGTAGAGGTTTGATGGGGAGCAGGGACCTGCTGCTTCTGCTCATGCCTAGGCCAAAATGCCCAGGGCAGTGGTGGAGTCCCCACCCCTGGAGGGGTTTCCAAGCCGTGGAGATGTGGGGTGAGGGACACGGGGCAGTGGGGACCTGGCAGTGCTGGGGGGTGGTTGGACTTGATGATCTTATAGGCCTCTTCCAACCAGAACAATTCTGATTCTATGAAAAAATACACCCCAGAAAGTCTAATTTTCATTTAGTTTGGGAAAACTGAACGTTTTTACCCAGAAAATCTGTTTGGTCAGTCTTGTGACAACTACCTGGTGTGGCTGTGCCTCATCTGTGGTTCCTCAGCTGGGATCCTGCAGGGAAGAAGGCAAGAGGGCTGAGCTCTGCCCAGAGCTGACACCTTGCAGGGTGCTCCAGGCAGCCACCCACCACCTACTCCAAGCAAGCAGCTCCCTGAGGTGCCTGAATACTGCAGGAGAAGTTGTTACATGTTAGAATTTATATCTGGTTGGTTTTTTTTTTTTTTTTTCCTTGACAAAAGTAGAAAGGTCAATGACATCACTCAGGAAAATTTAAACCAATTCTGGGTTACTTCATCCCAATTTTCAAAGGAAGCAGAATATGGAAATGTCAAAACAAGCAACACATCATGGGAATTCAAAGCTTATTTTAATTAGAATTATTCCTACTCCAACTATCAATCAAATCATTACCACATTTAACATTATATGATTTTTTGTTTTCATTGAAAGAATCCTCTCTGCAAAGTGCCTGTTGTTTACCAGGCATTAGATTTCACTTCATTTTCAATACTCCATAAAATAGCAGCAGGACAAGAAACACTTAACCACATGGTTGACCTAATTAAAAGAAAAATCTATGATAAATCAGCAGTTTTAAAGTCAGACTGTCAGATTAGAAGTGATGAGAATTAACTGTTTCCCCTGATGAGCAGTAACAGCAACCAGCCCTTTTGACCTAAGGCAGAGGCAGCAGCATGGCTTTCCCAGCTGAAGGGAGCAGGATCCTGCTCCAGAGAGGGCATCAGGGCTGCTCTCACTCACAGCTTACTCACTCTGGCACTCCTGCAGCCCAGGGTGGAGCTGTGCCCAGGAGAGCCTGGGCTGAGGGCCACGGAGCAGGCTGCAGGGCAGCAGCACAGAGTGGAGCCTCCCAGGGCTGGGTCCAACAGAGGGAAGTTCTCAGAGCACGCAGGCCTCAGCCATCCCCACGTTCCAGGCTGCAGTTTGAAGCCTCAAGCCTTGTGGGCTGTGAACTGCAGGGAGAAGGAAACACGAGAGAGGGTTCAGCTACACACCAAGAGCAGCCACCCACCTTCTCTGGCCTCTTTTCACAGAGAAGGCAGATTTTAGCTTTAGGTTATCTCCATGCTTTGTGCTGCCATATAGATACACCCAGTTATTGTTGCTAATATTCCCTACCAACAAACAAACACACAAACAAGAGAGAGAAAAATGGAGGGACAAAATCCCTCCTCTCTGTAAGGTGCATGGCTTTGTAGGTAACAACCCCCCTTACTGCAGCTTCCAGGGCCTGGTCTAGGTCTTCCAGTAAATCTTCTTCATCTTCCAAACCCACTGACAGGCGAATCAGTGTGTCACTGATTCCAAGAATTTCTCTGTCTTCTTTAGGCACTGAAGAGTGAGTCATGACAGCCCTAGAGGAAAAGAAAAATAGCCTTTTTTTCCTAAGAAATCTTTACTTTTATCAGTAAAGATCAAGCTAATTGGTTTCCTGCCAGCATGCCCTGAAATTCCATGAAGGGTAACAACGTTTTGTGTACCACCTGCTGGTCAACCTGCAGGTGGAAGGAGATGGTGTCACCAGTTACTGTCCACAACACCAACTGCAGACAGGTCAGTGCCTTGCCTCTCCCAGTCTTTCAGTACTGCTGAGCTGCAAAGGATGAAGAGGTGCCACCTACAAAGGGGAAAACCCTCAGCCTCTCCATCCAGCTGTTTTTGAATTTCTTCTAAGGAAGAGTATCTAAAAGCTCTGCTTTAGGCAGAGCAACAGCGACAGCCTGCTGTTCCCAGGACAAAAATCTCCTGCTATTTTTAGTTAAACCTTTGAAACTTTTGGTTTCTCAGATCACTTGTCAAGCTGCACCTACTTACAGCAAACAGTTTATTCTCCCTGGCTATGGAGGACACAGGCAAGAAGCTCCTTTCCCACATGTTCTGTCACTGCCACCCACCAATTCAGAGTCACAACCCCATGAGGGTTTTCAGATTTCCAGCTCTTCTAAAACGAGGGACCCAAATGATTTAGTGTGAAAGTTTAGTCACAACTTCCCACGTTACCTTTTTGAAAAGCAAATGAGATGGAAGTCAAACAATCCTATTTTTAGCCTTTTAAGCTAGAGAGGGGCAACTTAAGCAGGCCTAAAATCCCCAGCAAGTCTCCCTGACGAGCAGATGGGTGGGGTGGAGCAGGAAGAATGGCAGAGCTCCTGCCTCGGTGGGGTGACCACACTGCCTCAACACCCCCTCCTCAAGCACAGGCTGATTTCTGGGGTCTGTCATCACAGCTACAAACTGCAGCCCAGTCTCCCAGTTCAAGCAGGGAGGTGTGGAAGTGCTCCCAGCACCCCACTCCCTTATTCACTCCTTTCTGGGGCGGCTGCTGCACGACGGGACGTCCCCAAATCTCAGCGACAGGCAGAACAGCTCAGCTTTCTGTATCAGAAACATTCTACACCTCCCATAAAAAACCAGATCAGAGACTTGGTTGTTACTCTGCAGCTTTTTTAGACTCCTGGGATGAAGGATGACTTACGGAAGCTCTGCTAGGCTTTCATATCCACCCAGGCTCTCGGCCAGAGCAAAAACCTACGGGGAGAATAAACAGAAGTTAACCTAAGAAGCCAGGTTATGAATGCTTAGAATGAACAGAAGTCAGGTTATGGATTGTCTCTCTACAGCTCCCTGACAGGAGGCTGGAGTGAGGTGGGGGTTGGTCTCTTCTCCCAAGGAACCAGCAATAGGATGAGAGGAAAGGGGCTGAAGTTGCCCCAGGGGAGGTTTCGATTGGATTTGAGGCAGAATTGCTCTCCTGGCAGAGTGGTGAGGCCTTGGCCCAGGCTGCCCAGGGAGGTGCTGGAGACCCCAGCGCTGGAGGGGATCAAAAAATGTGTGGATGTGGCACTTGGGGACATGGTTTAGTGGTCATGGGGGTGTTGGGTTGATGGTTGGACTTGATGACCTTAGAGGTCTTTTCCAACTTTAATGATTCTATGAATGTTTAGAAAGAGACAGTTCAGGGAAAAAAAAAAAAGTTTAGGTTTCTTTTTCTATGGATTTTATTTTTTTTCCTATGTTTTTTAGAAATTTGTTCTAAAATAACTTTTATATTGTGAAAGGTATTAGCTGTCCTTAGGGAACAGAGTGCACGTTTAGCAGGCAAGAGCTATTAACACTCACCAGACTTGTTTGAAGAGACACTGACACAGAACTGGAATTAAAACATGCCCATGCTGAGCAAACACAACTCAGAGTGGTGCCTACAACACAGGGCATGGGCCAAGGGGAGGAAGAGGAGGGAAGAAAGCACCCAATCCATGAGTTCTGCCTGGGCAGGCCCAAGCTTTCATTTGGAGAGTTCAGTATTTAGAAAACCAGCCTAAATTTCTCAGTGCCTAGCAGGACTGGTGTCAGTGAAATGGCTGCTGTCAGTTAAAGGCATTTTTAGCACTGATCTTTGAATTATCTGTTGAATTATTAGCCACCCAGATGTATTCCTGGGTGACTAAGTGGCTTTGGAGGGCCAGCTGCACAGAATCCAACACGGATTCACAGTGTGCCTTGTGAACACATCCACTGCCCTCAACATTTCCCTGCAGCCCTGGCTGCTCCTCTCGACTCCTCCTCCTCTTAAAAACAAATACAGCTAAACCTGTCAGCCAAAGAATCCTCTTCTCACCCTGGTTTAAGGACCTGACTCGACTTTGGTACCAAAACAATGGTTAGCCAGGTCAAAGGGCTGAAGTGAATGTACTCCTAAGGGACTACTCTTCCCCAAAAATACTCTCTGGTGCTTTCTGTCAAAGCTGTTAGACCTCCTGTGCCAGGATTAAATGCTTTCTCTCATGTAAAGGGGTATTTTGTGGGAAAACCATATTTTTAGTGAATTCATTTTCAGTTGATGACATTAGCTGGCACATAAGAACGACAGGGAGGAGAAGGAAGTTATAATTTACCTTTGTCAAATATTAACTCTTTGTTTTTCCAAGAAGAAAAAAGCAAAAAGAGCAGCATACAAATTAAACAGAGATCAAGACTGGCAAACACATTAAAGAGGACAGGTGGAATGAACACACTGTGAGGTCAAAAGCCTGTGGTTTAGGTAAAATAAACAAATAACCACTCTCTGAACTGAGGGACTCCCTCCTTCCTTCCTGATTGATGTCATCTCATAAGGGGTTCCCTCCTGATGGGTACCTGAAATCCTGGAGCAGTATTACACCAGCCAGGGCTCTGCTGGTGAGTCCTGGAGGTGTGTTTGCACCAGGCCCTGCAGGAGGAGCAGTGCTGGGCTCACTGCACTCCACTGCATAAACAAGCTTCAAATGAGCTGAGGCATCCTCTTCTTCCCTCTCATTAGCCTCCCATTTACAAATAATCTCTAATTTAGAGATGGGTACACCCAAAAGACTGCAGGTGCTCTGCAAGTACATGGAAAGACTCTCCCCACCCCATGAAAAAACACTTCCTGCCATTATCACCCTCAGAAAGACAGGCCCAAGTCACAGAATCTTGGAATGGTTTGGGTGGGAAGGGACCTTTCAAGGTCATCTGGTCCAACCCCCTGCAGGGACAGGGACATCTGCAGCTAGAGCAGGGTGCTCAGAGCTTCATCCAACCTCCCCTGGGATGGTGCCAGGGATGGGGCAGTGACCACCTCTCTGGGCAGCCTGGGCCAGGGGCTCACCACCCTCAGCTCCAAAAATTTCCTTCTATCCAGCCTAAATTTCCCTGTTTTCATATCAAACCATCACCCCTTGTCCTATCCTAACAAGCCCTTATAAAAGTCCCCCCCATCTTTCTGCCAGGCCCCCAGCAGTCCTGGCAGCCCCCAGGGGGTCTCCCCAGCTGGAGCCTTCTCCTCTGGGGCTGCCCCAGCCCAACTCTCTCCTGCTGGGCTCCCAGCAGAGGGGTTCCCCCCTCGGGGCATTGCTGGGGCTCCTCTGGCCCCGCTCCAGCAGGTCCCTGGCTCTGCTGTGCTGAGGACTCCAGAGCTGCCCCAGCACTGCAGGGGATGCTCCCCAGAGTGGGGCAGTCCCTCCAACATAGTAAATTATTTACTATCATTTACCTTTAAATTCTTGAGAAAGGCAGCAGCATGTTTGAGGCTCCCTTTGATGTAAAAGGTGACCATGCCAGGACAACCAGTACACTGCCTCTTGACCAGCTCATGCTGGGGGTGGGAAGGCAAGCCTGAAACGGGCAGAAGCTGCATTAATTTAATCACCACCACTTCAAAGGGAAAAACAGCTCAGCTATGCACTCCCAGCCAGGGTGGACGCCTCACCCAGAGCCACCGAGCGCGAAGGGTGCACGGAGAACACGTAGGGTTGCAGGACTCCCAGCCAGAGCTCTAGGATGTCACCTGCCCTGCAGTGCTGCCACCCTACCTGGGAAGATGACCTTCTCCACTCTGGAATGTGCCTCCAGGAACCTAGCAACAGCCAGAGCATTGTGGAAGTGTTGCTTCATCCGGATCTGTAACGTCTTCAGACCCCGGTTGCACAGGTAACAGTCGAAGGGAGAGGGAACAGCCCCGAGAGCTACAGAAATGGAAACAAAATCCCCCTCAAAACCAAAATGTTGGGTGTTTTTAGTACAACTAAATAAAAGCCCTCGTTTCCAAACTGTCTGAAGTCAGAAGGAGATGAGTGGAAGGACACTTCATGGAACCCATCATCTCACACACATGGAAGCCCGTTAATGAGTTGAATGAACAAGAAGACTGAAGGATTAAATTTATTACACATAAAATACCTTTACTCTTCCTGTTGTACACAGAGGGCAGACACAAAGCTGTCCAGAAATCGATTCATTATAATTAAGAGGCACTAAAAATTGTCAGAATCAACCTGGGTAAGAAAGTTCTGCAGCCACACTGCTCAGTTTTCTAGAAGTAGGTGGGAAGCAGAGACCAGGGGTGATAACTCAAGAGGGAGAAGCCACCAGAAGCTGTCACGTTGGCCTAAGGGCACCCCACGTCCCACTGGAGGGCAGGGGAGAGAATCCAGGTTCTCACACCCAAGTCACAGCTTGCTCTCCACATTTCAATGCCCAAGTTGCAGCTCTAGATGGATTTTCTACTTGGGCACATGCAACGTGCTTCCCAGGAGGAGCTGAGTATTTGCCTAGGATTCATTTCAAGCTATTTCCTATGTTGACTACTTACAGTTTTGTAAGAATTTGAGCCTTTCGTAGAGGTCATCACAGTTCACTGAAACCAGCCCCATCACAACATCACTATGCCCTAAAAACACAAGGGGAAGACAAGATCAGGCTCAGCCAACTCCAGGGTTCTGCCACAAACCCCCACGTCCTCAGGCCTGGTGCTAACACAGTCCCCTTTTTGCTAGCCACGAGGCTCCCTCATCACCCCAGCCACCCTGCCTGTGCAGCATGGGCATCACCAGGCAGGTCTCAGCTCAGCAGTGTGCTCTGCTCTGTGCTGCACATGTCCCCAGACACCTCCCCAGCCCACCACCACCAGCAGCAGGATGTTGTACAGGGATCAGAATGCCCCACGGAGCAGGGCCAGGTGCTGCCTTAGCAAGAGGGGGCCAGAAACCCCCCCCTGCTGCCAGCCCCACCAGGGACATGTGGCTATGGCACAGCTACGTGTGGCTACATCACATCAGCTCCAGGTCTGAGCTGCTGGGGACAGAACATGGTGAACATGTTGAATAAGCTCACCATGAGCCAGCAGTGTGCCCTCATGGCCAAGGAGGCCAGTGGTCTCCTGGGGGGCATGAGGAAGAGTGTGGCCAGCAGTGAGGTGGGAGGGTGGCCGAGCCTGGAGCAGCTGCCCAGAGAGGCTGTGGAGTCTCCTGCTCTGGAGAGATCCCAAACCCCCCTGGGCACCATCCTGGGCACCCTGCTGTGGGTGAGCTGCTGGAGCAGGGGGTTGGGTGAGATGATCCCCAGAGGTCCCTTCCAGCCCCACCCTGCTGGGATTCTGCAAATTTGCCTTTGGACAGGCTCCAAAACAGCCATGTGAAACCTCCTTGAACCTTAATGTAACTTCTGGCAACCTTCTACTGAAGTCACTTGTTTTGTTGCAGTGAAATCAAAGCCAAGATGTCTCCAAACACCTCTAGATTTACTACCTGGAACCAGGTCAATACTCCTTCTCCCAGGGATAGTTTAGGAGCCATGAAGACTAGTGGTCTATTCAATGATCCATCTCCTCTAACAGTCCATCTAAGAGTTCCTGGCCTGTGTGAGCTGCCCATAGCCAGAATGGCTTCTGAAGAGGCAGCAGGAGCTGTGCTGGAGGCTGGTACTTACCATTCATGTACTTGGTTGCAGAATACATACAGATATCAGCCCCCAGGGACAAAGGACGCTGAAATGAAATGAAGAGAACAGGTCTCATTAAAGCTTGGGTGCACTCTGGTTCCTTTCAAGCTATCCAGAAATTCTGTGATCCAACATGGATAAGAACAATAGGTGGAGAACCTAAAACCCCACAAACCTGAACACCTTAAACACAGTAACCTGAGAATGAAGACAGAGTTGTGACCAACTCAAGACTGGGGATTCTAGGTAAGCACAAGAAAATGAACCCACAATAAAATGTGATTTAAAAGCAGAAGTCTAATTCCCATGGCTTCAGGACAGGAGTGACTGGACACACAACCCGTTGGTGTTAACCACAGCAGTAAACAGAAGCCTCAACAACATGTGCAGGGTTTTGTTTGCTGGGGCTCTGGCTCTTCCCCACCTCCCCCTGCCCTCCCAGAAGCTTCTGAAGGACAGGCAAGAAGCAATGAACCAGGTATTTTGTTTTAATTGGTCACTAAGTGAAGGACTTTGCACATAATCTGAACATTAGGAAGAGGGAAGAGTTACCAGCAGGTTAAAAGGTAATGCAGCAGGCAGATGTAGAAAGTCTGGCTACTGCTGCCAGCTCAGACATGCCCAGCTAGTCAGGAATGTGGCTAGTGGGCATTGCCAGCACAGCACCCTGAGCCCCCCTCAACCCTGGGGTCTTTTCCACCCCATATCACTCTGCAAATCACCCTAAAAGGATGATTTTCTGAGCACAGTGTGTCAGCAGAGTCTGGAGGGGGTTGAAGACATGACCTACTATGCTTACTAGAATTAACCATCACAACAGGCCAATAAAAATTAACCAGCTGACACATCCAGATGCTCACTTTTCTTCTTCCTCAGGTCTTTGCAAAGTAATAGACACTGCAGGGGGATCACCAAGCCTCTGCTATGCACACTAAGGTCTCTTCCAACCTAAAGGATTCTATGATTCTACACGACAAACCCAAGGGCTGCTTTAGCTAAGCAGTAACACTTGCTGTAAAGCTCTCTTAATTGACAAAGATCTCAGTGCCCTGAACAAACCCAAAGACATCTTGCCTCTGGCACTCACAGGAACATTTTACTCCAGACACAAACCACAAGGGATTAGCTTGGTCCCCCAGGAAATACACACAGACATTTCTAGCCACTGTTAAGATGAACAGAAGTCCAAAGTTTATGATCCCAAAGCATTTTTAGAACTCCAGAAATTGTCTTCATTTCATGTAGTCTGACTATAAAAGTTATGCCAGTTGTTAGAGGTCAGAATTAGAGATTTCTAAGCCACATGTTCACCAAAATACTGAAGTAAAAGGTAACTTGAATGCCTCAAAGAAAGATTTAACAAAGTTTGCTTATTTTAGCTTCTTCTCCCCTTAACTTTTTTACAATATCAAGTGGTTTGGAACAGATCTTAAACAGCACATACAAAAGAATCAGTATAAAAAGGCTGAAGTTAGAGAGGGCTTTTTAACAGGCCTGCTATGATTTGCATCAACGAGCACTAAACCCCTCAATTTCTGAGTGTCAGAGGAGCTCTTCTCCCAGTGGCTGCCCTGACTGTTTCAATTCACTGTGTTTATGCTGCTGAGCTATACTGGGTTTGCTGGTATCCTACTGGTCTGGGGCTAGCTAGAAAATGCTTCACACACCATCTATACTCACGTAAACAGCATCAGGACATGGGTTGTATTTAGCAACAGAACAGGGTTGGCAGAGACCTTCAAGATCATCCAGTCCAGCCATGACCCCAGCACTGCCAGGCCACCAGTAAATCTCACAAAGATCAAAGCTTGATCAAACTTCCTTGGTGGTGCTTCCATTTTAAAAATCTGTGAATACACTGAACCAATGGGGTAGCTGTGAAAAAACCAAGGGCTCACCTGGAAATATGCAGACATAAAAGTGTTGTCTACTGCTAGAAGGACATCTTTATGCTTGTGGACAACATCTGCACAGGCCTGAATGTCAATGACCTTCAGCGTGGGGTTCGTGGGCGTTTCGATCCAAACGAGCTGCAGTAATTAACAACACAAACCATCAGTTGGGTGATTTACAGTGCAGGGGATGACCTCTGTCAGTTTTAAGGTGCTTCTCAGTGTTAACTGGCTCAGTGGCAGCTTCCCACGTAGGTTTGCAGAGTGGAAATACCACCATGTCCCTGCTGAAGGAAGGTCGAGGGCTCTTGGGAGAGGCAGCGTTGTTCACAAAAACAACTGATATGGGGGAAGAACGTCAGAGCTTCTGAAAACCAAAGTGCACCACATCTGAAGAAGGCCTGACCTAGCCAGAAGTCTTTATGCACAAAAATCTGTAAGCTTTTGTCAGCTGAAGGACCTTCCACTAAAGTGAGGGATTATCTGCTCCAGTGCCGCAGCATCTTCTCCTTCCCCCACCCTGGTGTTCCCTCTGCTGTTTGTTACTTTTCCTCTCCTCCTCTCTGTTTTTTGCCCTTCTTAAAATGCTCTCAGTGAGGCACCACAAAGGTCACCCAGTGGCCTGGAGTGGGGACATCCTGGAGGCAGCTGTGCCCCAACCTGTCCCCACAGAGGCCACCCCTGCAGCCCCCTCTGCTTGACACACCCCCCTGATCTAAGAGCAAGAAGAAAATGTAACAACATTAAGCAAGCTCAGCACCTTCCCTCTCCCCTACCTTGGTCTCTGGTGTAATTGCAGCTTCCAGGCATTTCACTTTTGAGCAGTCAACAAAAACTACATTCAAACCCATTTTCATGGCGACGTTCCTGAAGTATCTGTTTGTGCCTGAGAAAACAAAACACCCAACCACACAAACTAGCAGAGAGACACAAAACAACTCCATGAACTTCCCTGCGTGGATCTCCAGCCTCCTGTAGCCATCCATGGCAAAGCAGGAGGGTGCAAATTTATGCTGTGCACCAGAAATGACACGTTAGTAAGGGTTTTACTCCTAAAAAGATGAAAGATTGATGGAGTTTTAAACAGTGTGGAAAAGTAATCATGGAAATGTGGAATCTGAGTGATTTATGAAATGCTTTCAATTAACAGCTCTGGAGTTTTTTGATCAGAAAATTAAACAGACTGATTTTAAAATTAAATAGACTAGTTTTTAAACATTAAAACTAAACACTAACCTAAACACTAAGTTTTAGTAAGAATTAAAGACTAGTTAAGTGTTTAGCTAGTTAAGATTCTAGTTTGCCTGCTTCTAACTCTTCCTCCAGCCCCTTGTCATGCACAAGGCAGCAGCTCCATTTTTTATACCCTCTTTCCCCTGCCCCACTTTTTTGTAACTTCTTTCCATCACATATTTTCATCTTTTACACTTAAATAAGATTGAGAATCTGGGAGCAGAAGAAACAGGAAGAATCACCAGTGCTGTGCTCATCATTCCACTAAACAAACATAGCAAGGACCACACAGAAATGGTGACTTCCTTCCCTTCTGTCTTTGAAGCCTTTCCCTGGAAAGATTAAAAGAAGAAACCAGAAGCAACCAGCTGATCACAAGATGTGCAACCCGCTGACTATATGGCAGCACTTCCTGGATTAAAAATTAATTCATTAAGTCTCCCTGCCAAGGTTGCTCAGCTCCAAGTCCCCAAGAGCAGCAGCTCGCAGCCAGCCACAGCACATGTGGGGCCTGAGGCCTCCTGAGCAGAGCATCACAAGGATTTCACCAGTTTTTTAAGGAAACAGTTTTATTTCTACCATGTGTTAGATTCTTTCCTGTGCTGTAAGTTGGGAAGTTTCACATAGGCTGTCCCTACAAATATAAAGCACAGAGAAGTTGCTTAGTCTCATGTACTTATTGACAGCATGCTACAAAAAGAGGTCATGCTGAAAGTGGCCTTTTTAAGAACTTACAGCAATGGCTAATTCAGAGATGTCAACTACCTACAGCTTCTCCTCACACCTCCCAAAGAACTCCCAAAACTCTGTGTCTCTTAAACACAGTCCAGGGAATAAATTTTCCAGAGCTGCCCAAGAGTTTTTCCTTTTATTCTACTGTCACCAGATTGTTTGGGTTGCACTTAACCTATAAAATCACTGAGTCCAACTGTTCCCCCAGCACTGCCAGGTCCCCACTAACCCAAATCCCTCAGCACCACATCCCCATGGCTTCTAAACCCTGCTCTTCACAAAAACCACACCAAAAGCTTACCAAAGAGCAGGGACACGTGCCAGCAGCCACTGACTCACCGACTGCTGTTACAGGGTTGAAGCATGAAAGGCTGCACAGTGCAAGCACAGTGTAAAAACCACCCATGGCAAAAAGGAGCCAGGATGGGCAGCAGAGAGGAAGCAGCTGATGGAGGACCAGGCTGTGGTGGGCAAGAAGAGGAGCAGGAACAGCCAGATGAGCAGAGCCCAGGAGAAAAGCAAGCAGGAACTCCGGGGACAAGGAGCACCTAATATCCTAGGGAAGGGGCTGAAGGAAAGAGAAGGTGAGACTGGCCCTCAGGAACAATTTGTTCCCTGTCAGAGATGTCCAGGGCTGTGCCAGGCTGCCCAGGGCAGTGGTGGCATCCCCATCACATTGATATGCACAAGCATCAAGAACTGACTGGCAAACACCATGGCTCTGGGTGATGGGAAAGCTGACTGCTCCTTCTGAAGTGTTTTCCAGCTCTTCCTTGGGAAACCACCACCTGTTGCCAGCCTCTCCAACCTCCCTCTGAAAACAAACCAAGCAAACAGAGGGAGACAACAAGCTTTGCTATGGGTGAAACGTGGGCACAGGGCACTGAGGGCACCAGTTGTCACAGGGCATCCTGGCAGACCAGGGACTCTTGGCTGGCATCCACCTTTTGAAGGGCTTTGGCAGAGGTGGATGCACTCTGGCTGTTACTGGGGAGTTTCCTGGAAGAATGGATCAAAACAAAAAAAACCTATGCAAGACTAAAAGCTAGGAGTGGGCTGCAGGACCAGTGAAACTCTCAGAAGACATGGGCACAGCAGATCCAAGCTGTGCTCTCAGGGGAGACATGAGCTGGTTGTCTGAGACAGCCCAGCCAAAATGCTGGTTGTTAACAGGTCAAACCTGGGAAGGGAACAGCAGAAATACCAGAAGCTGGAAGGCCCAGCTACACTGAGCTGCAAGGGGTCCTGCTCTGCAGGGCAATCTGCACAGGGCCAGGATGTTGCTATTTTCCCCTCTTTCAAGCATATTTCACTCATTTGCTCTGTCTTTAAAACCTCCCTTTTCAGTGTTTGGGTTCCTATCACCAGACAGGAGTGCTCTGTGCTCTCATGGAAAGGTTTTAAGGAAGTGAGGTCCTATGTGGGGAACTCAGGAAGTGCAGGAGAATCACAAGTAGCCCCATTTAACCATTTGCCCCAGGCAGCTCAAACCCACGTTTGTGCTTTACATACCTCCATAGACATCATCCATGCAGATAATGGTGTCCCCTGCCTTTAACAGGTGAGTGATATTCAAAGTAGCAGCTAAGCCAGAAGCATAAGCTAAACCTAAAAGAGAAAAAAGTGAGGACAGGCTGTCTTTTAATGCAATACAACCTCGTCCTACTTGCCTGTGCTTCCCTTGCTTTGCTTCTCAAAGGAACCCTTGTGCTTGTCACACAGGTCCTCTGGAAGCAGACGCCTGGATCTGGCCACGTGGAACCCGGGCCACGTGCCTGGCACCAGTTGCTGCCCAGCTCCTGCTCCCCTCTGCCTCTGGAGGGTGGGCTCAGGGCTTGGGTCAGCCCCGGCCTCCCAGTCTGCAAGCAGGAGTGCTGCAGAGAGCCCAGACAGGGAGCTGAGCTCCCCTGAGCAGTGTGTGACCCCTCCAGCTCCTGCCCGGGGCTGGGACAGCCTGGCTGCCCTGCCACTCCTGCTGACAACTCCTCAAGCTGCCCTGCCACTCCTGCTGACAACTCCTCAAGCTGCCCTGCCACTCCTGCTGACAACTCCTCAAGCTGTCCTTGCTCCTCAGGTTACACCCAGTGCAGACAGCCAGGGGACACAGACGCTGCTGACATCTTGCTTGAGGAACCTGTTAATTGCTTACAGTATTTAGCTCCATCTAGTGCTGCCACAGCCTTCTCCAGGCAATTCCGGGTAGGGTTCCCACTCCGGCTGTAGTCATAGCCCTGTTGGGAAAGCAAGAGAAGAAACCTGATGTCAGAGAGAGCACAGAGAAAGTTCTGCAGAGTGACAGTCCTGGATTCCTTCAAAAGCCCTCGCTCTGCACACCGAGGTCAGGCATCCACCTCCTCCATGAACAGCAGGCTGGTTTGCTGCCTACGTCAGGCTGCTGTGCACAACATCCAGCTGGGCATCCCCAACCTAAAAAATGGTTTCCAGGGGGAAGTACCAGTGTTAGTCAGGTTCTCCTACTCCTTCCTAGGTATGCACCAGTGCTGGGGAAAAGGCCTCGGGCCGACACAGTTCAACACCTCCTCACATCATCAGGGAGAACGTGTCCCACCTCCACGATGCTCTGCTTGAAAGATGCTGTAGGGTGCTGGCCAGTGACGACCTGTACCCATCAAAAGCTCCTGAATGCTCAAACCTTTCCCTGGCATGCAACCAAACCGAGTTTCGTGTTTCGCTGCAACAGCTTTTAGGTGAATAGGGAGAAAATTTAAGGAGGCAAAAACCCACTCATGCATGCAGGGATGCACTGGTCGCAGAGACAACCTGGCTAAGCACGCTGGTGTGGGTGCACGTTGGGGCTTTCTGTTTAATCCCGTGCAGGAATCCGGCAGACTGCTCTCACAGAATGTGGCCACTCTATCCCCAGGGCGTGTCTCCTCCTTCTGTGGTCTTCTTCAACATTGCTACCTACTCACAAGCATTCACAATTTTAGTCGGGGAAAGCGGTTTTCTGCGGAATCAAAGATCACGAGGCAAAGTCCAGTTGCCCAACCAGCTCGGCGGGAGGCTCCGGCCTCTGTTTTGGAACAAATACTCCTTTATCGGTGGCAAACCTGGGCCCTCGTGAGTCTACGGTTGGCGGGGGAAACCTCACGGCAGCTCTACGCAAACACTTCCAGCGTTTTCTACGGTACATCTACCAAATACTCGCGGAACACCGAGGCGCTCAGGGGGGCACAGCGAGGCCGGCGGAGCC